>NW_018408902.1:3316898-3317413 GCF_002113885.1 Mizuhopecten yessoensis | reverse complement strand
AGACGGCAGTATTCACGCACGTGATCAGACACGAAGCCATGCTTCCCACTCCATAATTCCTTCAGCCTCCCGTGTTTACGGACGTTTTTGGTTTTTAGCTCACCTGGCACGAAGTGCCAAGTGAGCTTATGCCGTGGCGCGGCGTCCGTCGTCCGTCCGTCGTCCGTCGTCCGTCGTCCGGCGTCAATATTTTACTTTAAACAACTTCTTCTTAATAACCGAAAGGCCTAGGGTGTCGATATTTGGCCAGAAGCAAACTTGGATGAAGGGCTACAAAGTTTGTTAAAATTAATGACCTTCACCTATTTTCAAGTTCACAGGGGTCAAATATGTCAAAAACTTTAAACATCTTCTTTTCAATAACCAAAATGCTCAGGGTGATGATATTTGGCCAGTAGCATGCTGAGATGAAGTGCAACAAAGTTTGTTCAAATGAATGACCTTCACCCATATTCAGGGTCACAGGGGTCAAATATGTTAAAAACTTTAAACAACTTCTTCTGAATAACCAAAAT
>NW_018408902.1:3316209-3316374 GCF_002113885.1 Mizuhopecten yessoensis | reverse complement strand
GAATAACCAAAATGCCCAGGGTGATGATATTTGGCCAGTAGCTAGCTGAGATGTAGGGCTACAAAGTTTGTTCAAATGAATGACCTTTATCCATATTCAAGGTCACAGGGGTCAAATATGTTAAAAACTTTCAACAACTTCTTCTGAATAACCAAAATGATATTT
>NW_018408902.1:3314396-3314673 GCF_002113885.1 Mizuhopecten yessoensis | reverse complement strand
CCCCGCCTCCCCAAACCGGTCCTGCCTCCGGTTTCTGGTTTCAGGTTGGTGGCTCTGTTCCAGGGACCTCCCTTGTTTATCCCACCTTTTCGCAGGGTGGGAATGGAGCTTATTGGGGTCAACATGCTCCTTTTTATGCTCCTCCCCAACCACCGACCGCCTATGGGCAGTCTTGGGGTTTCTCCCAGCAGGGGGCCTTTTCTGGGCGCTCCCCCTCAACCCCAGGGTGGTATGGGGTTCCAGCCTTGATATGCCCCCCCCCGCCTTCTTGCTTGCA
>NW_018408902.1:3308323-3308792 GCF_002113885.1 Mizuhopecten yessoensis | reverse complement strand
GCAAGGCCATTTGTCTGGCGACAGACAACTCCACTGTGATGGCTTGTCTGCAGCGCCAGGCGGGCACCCGTTTCCCGGCTCTGTGTGCTTTATCCACCGAGGTCCTGTTGCTGTGTCAGGAGATCAGTTTCGATCTCACGGTGAGGCACCTTCCAGGTCGTCTGAATGTTCTGGCCGACGCTCTGTCTCGGTCTCGGAGCCCGGTTCTCACCGAATGGACCCTCAAGCGTTCGGTGTTCCGGTCTCTTTGCCTGGTTTGGGACAGACCCCATGTGGATCTGTTCGCCACGGCCCTGAACTTTCGACTCCCTACGTTTGTGTCTCCGGTTCCAGATCCTTTGACCCTGGCGGTGGATGCTCTATCCCAGGACTGGTCGGGAATGTACGCGTATGCGTTTCCTCCCTTCAATCTGGTGGGCAGGGTGTTGGGAGAAGATTCTTCTATACACTTATACTGTGTTGCTGGTGA
>NW_018408902.1:3283866-3302585 GCF_002113885.1 Mizuhopecten yessoensis | reverse complement strand
CGTCGGCAGAGTCAACATCTATCACGGAATTCGTGATATTCTGAGCAAACCGTTGCGTTCCAAATCAACTACGCCATGTTAACACAGTAGTTAGCGGAAGTAAATTAAAGGATGTTGCTACCAAGAAAGGGAAAGTTCACGATCGGAAAGTCGAAGTAAGCCATCCCTGTTGGTCATTTTGTAAGTAGAGATCGAGAAAAGCGGTTGAAGTATTAATAAAAAAAAAATCTTTTGAATTCTTCAAAATCGACATACCGTTTATTCCACTTCTTATTTATACAGGATCACAATACGACTGCAGCCCTGATTAAATAGTGCTGATAATGGAAATTAAAAGTTTGGATAATGGCTTGGTTGAGTAACAAGAAGGGCCAATGATAAAACGTTGTTTATATGGATCCTTTTAAAGTTTTGGAATCCAGTACAAACGAGGCAGGTCCGTATCCTTATCATTAGCGGGTATTCAGAAAGATTGTAATACGGAAGCGTGATTTGCTGGTATTTCGTCTTTCGAAAAATGGGGAAATGTATATAGCTAGTGTTTCCTCGGTTATCTAGCAAGCCTAATTCTTTCTTTCTGCACGCAGGTAAAGAAATAGTGCTTGCAGACAAAGATTAAGTTAGTAAACGCTTTGTCTGCAGACACAACCAAATACCTATCATGCAGATCGTTGAGTCAAGAAACGGAATAATTTAAACTGGAAGAATACAAAAGTAACAATTGATGATATGTTAAAAATTTAAATAAAAGAAAATTAACAATTATAGGGTGAACAGTCGTCATACAGGCGCTAGTTATAACAAAAATCACGTTTTAAACCAGAAATCAGGCGATTAGAGATGAACAAATTAAGGAAATGGGAAGTAAAATATATGATTATGTTTGCGAGGCAAAAAAGGGGGAAGGTTCAAAGAAATATAATGATTGGAGGAACAATCCAAGGTGGTTTAAAAGTTCGAGAGCTGAAATCTCATATTGAAATGATTCGAATAAGTTGGTTAAAACGACGGATAAAAGTCGAGGAGAAAACTGGAAAGCTTTTATTATGAATTAATAAAAGCGCAGGTAAAGATTGTGGGAGGGGGTGGGGTGGGATAATACAAGGATATTAAGAAAAAAGGCCAGACTCTCGACTCCCAAATGTAAATGTAAGAAATCTAAAAAAAATGGTGATTATATACCGGTCCAAAAAACTATAATGGTATTAATATCATAGTATCTATTATCTAAATATATATATAAAACGTTTCACTCAAGTGAACAGAAAAGACAGATGACTGGAACTTTTTCTGTATTCAGAAATGAGTTACGATTTTATATCTGTGATACAAAAATGTTGTTCCCTTCAGCATAACCTTTACAGAGTAAATTTGGTTTGAAAAAAGTTTAGTTTGAAGCTGTGGACATCCATGTCCATCCAATGCCTTTTTATTTTTCCGTCGGGTCATTTTTATTTACTAATAAACGGCATATTGTTTCAAACTTTTAATGCATTAGCTAAAGCGTTCAGTTGAGAGTTTCTTGTGTTTTGCAATTCAGATTTTTGCTTTGGACATAATCACATACGTTTTGGACATTTTTTTTTTTATCAAATCTAGCAATAGATTTTAAATTGTGTGTTTTTAATGTTTTGCGTATTTGTCTAAGCTATGTGTATATTGCATATACACTTTTCATTGTTACACCTATTTTAATTGATATTTGTTATTCTAAATGAATGAAAAGAGGAGAATAAGACAAATTGTAATAAATCGTTCCTAATCACTTGTACAAATTAATTGGGATGGAATTTATATACACGTTGTTGGTTTGATTAAGCTGTACTGGGACGATTTAATTTCACGTGTTCCGATTCGAACGCACTCGGACCGGAAGTGGGGAAATTAATTTTGTCACCCTTGTAACTAATAAATTACGATAGCTAAATAATTTTATGTTTTTCTTTCACCATCTACTAGGCCTATATTTTAAGATATATTCTAAAATATATGCGAATCGACCTTTCAGCTTTTATTTAGAACCGGATACATGAATGCGGCCTCACATCCGGTGACTTAGCAGGGTAAAATACGGACAAAACAGCAGATAAAATGGCGAATCGCCGGAAAATTGAAAGTGCTAGTTATTAAAAGCAATATACACAAATAGTAACCCAACATTTTTATAAAAGTATCAAAGAAAAGTCCATAGAAGTATATCATGTAAGTGTTGGACGATAGTTGGCGATGTATGCATGTAACAAAATGAATTTTGAACGGGTTAAAACATTTTAATTCGAGTTAACGTTACCAGTTGCCGATAATAAATTAAATGTATTTTTCTATACGACAAACTTTAAAAAAATACATTTGTATTTCCTGGTGAAAGTAATCATATTCTATCGATGTTTGGGATGGAATTTATATACCCGTTGTTGGTTTGAGTAAAGCATAAGAATTTAATCTGGTATAATAAGCCAATCAACTTCTTCATTGGATGCTGTACTGGGACGATTTAATTTCATTTATCTGAATCTAAGTTAATTCCGTGATATAGTGGATAAATAGTTGCTTGCATTAAAACATAAATAAGTTTAGTCGGGTTTTTACAAGTATCCAATCGACATTATATGCTTCCATTACAAATTTGCGTGGTGTGTTGTTTATCCTCCAACATTTATCCGCATTTTAACCCGAATCGTAAAGGTGACAAGGTCAAGGTTGTCAAAAAGACCGAAAAAACCCATCAGAAGAACGACATCTAGTGGCTGTGCTCTTATTAATAATTACGAAAGGAAGCTAAAAAGGTTGAAATTTTATTATTTTTAAACATAACAACAAAAAAAAATGTCTGACGGGCTTGTGTAACGTTGGACATTAGTTACACATGCGTTTCGTTTCGGTTTATGATATAGTTTCGGAAACTACTTTCGGTTTCCATAGATCCAACACGTGTTTGGTCCCTTAAGATTCACTATCGAGTTTTCACTTTGAAATTGTATACTAAAATGATATCAAGGGCAGTTCCGATGATTCTTAATCAAAACTTCATAATAATAGAATACACTGTTCAATGACACATGGCCCGTTTAGAGGTAGTCCAACTGCCAACTACACATACGGTAATATTCATTAGTTTTAATGCAATATTGAGGACCTGAACTATTTTTAGGAACATGGAAGGCCTATTAAGGGAATGATTCAACAGAAGTTTCCCATGACAACATATATTTGTAACAACACTAAAAAATATATATGATATTCCAACATTTCGTTTCAGCAAACTTTATTGTATAATCATAAAAATATATAATGCAAACAGATTAGATAATAGGTAAAAGTTAATATAAATCTTCCCAATATTACCACACATGTCAACAAATGTCTTATTCTTGATTTTACACATCAAGTACCAAAGGTGTACATGTTTGGAGAACTTAGCTTTCAGTCAACTCCTGAAAAATTCTAAGTGTCTGGCATCATTTTATAGTAAATATTGAAAATTTTCACTCTAAGCTGTGACATAAAATCTTACTAGCCCTGATTGGGCATGGACCTAGTGGAATTGTACACCTATTAGTACTAATATTAATACCCGGCCTCCTCTGGCCCGGCCGGCGACGCAATATATAAAAAAAAATCTCTCGTCGTCAGAAAGCTATTGTTATCTCGGCTAATACACATATCACCTTCAAAATTTATAAATTAAATAAAAATAACCTGTCTGTCACAATTTCATTTATGGTAACCATGCAGGATGTTTATTCTAAAATGTTTATCTGGTATACAGTCGATAATATGTGGACATGTTCACTATCACATTGAGCTATAAATATAATTTGCTTTGAGTGAGATCAGCCACCATTTATTACTTACATTGTATGTGTATGTACATTGGCCATTTGCCAAGAGTGGTCATTATGTGTCAAAATGTGTGTCTGTTCTAAAGTTCCACCTGCCCATGATCTATATTTTGGAAGCATTCATATGTAACATTATTGATTATCTATTGATACTTTACGACAAGTCTTATATAATAGAGATTTACAGTGAACTGTTATGACGTAGGTATTTATAATTATACTTACCACTACCACTGAAATGGGAACTCATGACATACATGTACACGGAGTGTTGCGCATGTGCAGATCAATAGTATAAAGAGCCAATTGAAATTCTGAAAAATAATTTGTAAATACATGTACAAATAAAGGCAGTATAGTCAGTTGTTAAATGAAATCCTTCTATGGCAATTGGTATTCTGAGAATTACGTTGTATACCGAAGGCAGTTATCTAATGTTTAATTTTAGACTCCTGTCATTATCGGTAATACATGTACATATATTGTTTATATATACACAATGAATATCGAAGATAAAATGTCATATCAATCATTTGACCAGTACAAAGATATGACGATATGACACATGACATCAATCATTAACTTTAAATTTTGGTCAGCAGAAAAATATCTACCATAAAAACAGTTGGCACCCAACATTGTCTAATTAAAATACATAATAAACAACTTTTGAACAAACTTGCAGTGAAGTATTTCCAAACCCCTTTAATTTTTAGCTCATCTATTCGAAGAATAGGGGGGCTATAGCAGTACCCACGGCGTCGCCGTCCGACTTGGTTCAAGTTTTTGGGCAAGCTGTGTTTTGGTGTTTAACTCGACTTTTAATTAAATTTACATTGTAATATGGTTACAGCAATTGCTAGGAGGTTCCTTAGCAACAAATTGGACCACATTTGCTCATTATTGGTCCGAAACACAAGTCTTCTGGAATTGGTTTAAGTTTTTGGGCAAGTTCTACATTGGTGTACAAGGGGTAAAAGAAAGGAACGCACATTTGCTTCCAGGATGGCCCTAGGGTCTGGACCCAGCCTTGGAGACTTAACCCCTGGGTCATAACTTTGAAATGGTTGAGATCCCCACCCCAAAACTATATATACAGATGTTGGGCAAAAAGAGACAAATGCAATCATGATATTAGAATTGATCCTGGGGTTTGGCCACAACCCTAGGGACCTAGTTTCTGAGTCACAGCTTGGAAACAGTTGAGATCCCCACCCAATAAACATACAAAAAATTGCTGGGCATAAAAAAATCAAATACATATATGCTACAAGGATTGGCCTTGGGGTCTAGCATATTCCCTTGGGTCTCATTTGGAGAATATTTTGCCATGATTGCTTAGATATCCAGGTGAGCAATACAGGCCCTCTGGGCCTCTTGTAATTATAATAGATACAGTAATTATTGAACACGCTGTAATTGTAAACTAATAGATACAGTAATTATAAAAGATTTAATAAACATAGTCATACTGTTGTTCTAAGACATACAGTTATTGTTAGGTACAGTATTTAACAATTATTATAAAAGATACAAAGAAATTGTAATATATATAATAAAATTACAGCAATAAAAATTACAGTAATCATAATTGATAAAGTCATTTATCAGTAATTATAATAAACACATTCATTACAATAGATACAGTAATCATAAGATACAAAAATTAAACAGTTATATTATAACAAAGTAATTATACCCTGGTAATACAACAGCAACTTTAATAGATACATTGATTACAGTGTATTTATAATATATATATATATATAAACAGTTATATTATAACAAAGTAATCATACCCTGGTAATACAACAGCAACTTTAATAGATACATTGATTACAATTTATTCATAATGAATATATATATAAACAGTTGTTTTGATAAAGTTATAAAATAGTTATTATTAGAACAGATGTATATATAGTAATTAGAATAGATCCATTCATTAGCTATAATAATATATCTAGCAAATTTGATGTAATATATTAGAGTAAATATTGATGATATTAAAGTTCCCAGAGACCAAGCCATTTTAGTGGTGATCAGTTTTACTTGTTATGATGCTGTATATCCATGTTCACTGTTTCATTATTTTATTGTTATTTTCAGATGTTGGAACATGCAGACATCAAACACACAGTTATTCAGTGATTCTGCCAATGTAGTTTGCGGCCATACCTAGAAATATGTTGCGCGATACTGAAACAGCCAGTCTTGAAGATCTGAAAAAGTTAACACAGCTACTGAAGACAGCCATAGAGACAAGAGACACTGAGTCAGCCCTGAAATATACAGAACTTTTGGCCACTAATAAGATTACATGTACTGTAACGGTACAGTCTCTATCAGGAGACGTGAAAGAGCAGGAATTCTGGTAAATAGAACATCTGGCTATAAATGAAAATAATAATTTTTGGTCGAATTTTTTGTGACTTTCGAAAAACCTATTTTAGGTAGAAGTTTTTTGGTGTATGCTTGTTGAGTGAACAGAACAGCCATCTCCAAAGGAGGGTTAGTGGTATCCAACGTAACAATTATGACATCATATGAATGACGATGTCACCACATGGACTATAGCATTCCATGATATGAGTGCCTCCTGAACTTAGTAGAATTATTTGCTGGTAATGCCTTGGAGATTTAAATATAGTTCAGCGTTATGTAAGCCATTTGCACAAGGTTAGGCCCAGCTGAATATGACTAATTACTAAAATTGTTTTTTAAAGGACTTATGCTCACTCATAAAAAGTAAGATTTAGATTACACTTTTTATTGGCCAATTCAAGATGTTTTTCTAAATTCATTAATGCTTATTTTGAGATAAATTTGTTAAGATGTACGATAAGTTATATTTTCAATTCATGCTTAGATATTTTGATAAAACATCATCAATTACTCATGACAGTTTGCAGGTCATTTTCTTTGAATGAACGTTGCAGTTTGAGGTTATGTACTCTTACCTACTTACTTACTGCCTATTACGCCCGGTGGCGTTTAGGGCAGCAACGAAGTTCCTCCACACCTGTCGATCCTTTGCTAAATGCTCGATAGTTCCTCAGTTGTGATCCATGTCACTGAGCTCTGTTTCTACCTTGGGACGCCATGTGGTTTTGGGGCAACCTCTCTTCCATTTACCTTCAGGAGTCCAGTGTACTGCAACCTTTGTGATGGAGTCACCTTCCCTCCTTAGCACATGTCCAATCCACCTCCAGCGTCTCGTCCTGATGATGTCTCTCATACTCTCCTTGTTCCACTGTCTCATCAGTTCATCATTGGAGATTACTCTTGGTCAGAAAATCTTCAGAATTTTCCTCAGTCTGGTGGTGTGAAATGTTGACAAATTCGACAAGTCTTCCTCTGTCATCCGCCAACATTCAGAACCATATAAAAGTGTTGATAGCACAAAACTCTGGTATATACTCAACTTGGTTCTGGTGCTATAGGGACCGCAGAACCAAATGATTTTCCATAGACGATAGTGTTAACGTTTACCACTGTCCTGGTTAAATGGGGTTATCCACACTGGTTCACCTGACCTCATTTTGAAGAATATCATCTCACACAACTTTAAATAAAATATTTAAAAAATTCTGCCTATTTGAACTCTTTTTTTATGGGGGCCGCCATCTTGTATTGAATTCAGCACCAAGAATCGACCATAATTTACAACAAATTACACACTTAATAAACTCACCCAGACAAAACCAGACTTGAAAAATTTTAATATTTTTTTTTATGCATATTACATCTATATATATTGCTCAACCCACACATACAACTTTTGAAACTTCTGCCACCTAAATATCCAACCAGCAGGCCCCAAGGCATTCACCTTCCTATTAAATCTTCTGCCCAAAAGGGAAAAACCCACAATCTATTTTTGATTTGTTTCCATGGTCCCTATACTGTGCTGATTTCCACACTTCTCTCAGGCTTATGAAGACAAATCTGGCCTTGTTCAATCTGTTAGCGATGTCCTTGCTAGCTCCTCCATCCTTGTTGATTGTGCTACCTAGATAGGTGAATGTATCTGTGCTCGTGAGGTCAGTATCCCCTACACGTACTGGTGATGGTGCTTGCACATTGAGAGTCATTACTTCAGTCTTCCTTTGGTTGATCTTGAGTCCAACTTGTTGACTGAAGTTGTTGAGTCGGGTTATCTTCCCCTGGATGTGTTGGTATGAATGAGACATTGGAGCAATGTCGTCTGCAATATCCAGATCCTCTAGCACTGAGAAGGGTGTCCAACGTGTTCCTCTGGGTACGTCTTCCGTTGTCCTCCTCATGACTCAGTCTATGACCATGTTAAACAGGATCGAGGACATGGCACACCCTTGCCGCACTCCAGTCTTGACTTCGAGGCTGAGGTCGCTGTTTCCAACATTTCATGTGAAGAAGGTATAAAAACTTCTGATGACATTAACCATCTTAAGTAGTACCTCATACGTACGCATGATTCCCTAGAGGCTGTCTCGATGAATACTGTCAAAGGCTTTCTCAAAATCAATGAAGTTTATATAGAGTTGTCTTTGCCATTCTGAACACTGCTCGATGATATTTCTGAGTGCAAATATTTGGTCAGTACATCCTCTTCCCTTTCTAAATCCAGCCTGTTCCTTCCTCAGCAGCGTGTCTATTCCATCTGTTGTCCGCCTTACAATGATTTTGCACAATATCTTGTTGGGTATAGAAAGTAAGTTTATTCCACGCCAGTTGTTACAGTGGTATAGCGATCCCTTCTTTGGTATTTTGAGGTTATGTATAAAATAAGATAATTACCAAACACTTAGCATGTCATGTATAAGACCTCCACAGAAATATTTTAGTGCGGCGCATGGCTGTGAGCCGTGGGTTGCATGTTTCAGTTACGTAGAGATGTAACATGTCAACAAGTTCCTTTTATGTGTTCATCAGCACGTTATAATGATGTAGTATATCAACCATGTATTTACACACTTATTGGTGTTGCTGTACGAAATGTTAAATTCAAAATTTGTGGATGAAAGGAAACATTGACTTTTAAAATGGTATAAGTGAGCAGTGGGTACAGTGCCCAGTGTATTGGGCCTGGGTGATACCCTGTACTCTCTGAGGTTAGTCCGGAGTGATTGTACAAGTATAAATATATTTTGTATAGATGTTCTTGTTTTGCAGTATCAAAATTCACGTGGAAGATAAGGATAACAGCGGTGGAATTATCTCCCTTTTGGTCAGACATGCAGACACCATTCTTGACCTTAAGAACAAGGTATTTGTTTCACCGCCATCGCATTAGGTTATAGGTACACTCGTTATAGAGTGAACTTCAAATCCAACAATTGGATAAATTCATAATTTTTCTCTCTCGATATAACTGAAAAAAAATTGGGGTCATACGAGTTGTTCAATTTAACATCTTTTCCATTTATATTGGTACTATGTTGGACGTTTCCATTTATATTGGTACTATGTTTGATGTTTCCATTTATATTGGTACTATGTTTGATGTTTCCATTTATATTGGTACTATGTTTGATGTTTCCATTTATATTGGTACTATGTTTGACGTTTCCATTTATATTGGTACTATGTTGGACGTTTCCATTTATATTGGTACTATGTTGGACGTTTGCATTTTAATTTTTACACTTGTTACATGACTATACATGTATGTGTATTTTCTCAATTACAGTATGTTTGGTATATTGTAATTAAAAATATATAAATATATAAGAATGCATCAATAAGGAGGTTTTATTTTCAGCCAATAAGGAATCAGGAAGTTTTATGTTCAACCAATAAGGAATCAGGAGGTTTTATTTTCAGCCAATAAGGAATCAGGAGGTTTTATTTTCAGCAAATAAGGCATTAAGACATTTTATTTACAGTCAATAAGGCACCAGGAGGTTTTATTTTCAGCCAATAAAGCATTAAGACATTTTATTTACAGTCAATAAGGCACCAGGAGGTTTTGTTTACAATCAATAAGGCACCAGAAGGTTTTTGTTTACAGTCAATAAGACATAAGGAGGTTTTAATTGCAGTCAATGAGCCACCAGAAGGTTTTATTTATAGTGACTAAGGCACCAAAAGGTTTATTTACAGTCAATAAGGCATAATAAGGTTTTATTTGCAGTCAATAAGGCACCAGAAAGTTTTATTTACAGTGAATAAGGCATCAGGAGTTTTTATATACGATCAATAAGGCATCAGGAGGTTTTATTTACAGTCAATAAGGCATCATGAGGTTTTGAATAAGTCAATAAGGCATCAGGAGGTTTTATTTGCAGTCAATAAGGCATCAGGTGGTTTTATTTACAGTCAATAAGGCACCAGGAGTTTTATTTACAGTCAATAAGGCATCATGAGGTTTTGAATACAGTCAATAAGGCATCAGGAGGTTTTATTTACAGTCAATAAGGCATCATGAGGTTTTGAATACAGTCAATAAGGCATCAGGAGGTTTTATTTACAGTCAATAAGGCATCATGAGGTTTTGAATACAGTCAATAAGGCATCAGGAGGTTTTATTTACAGTCAATAAGGCATCATGAGGTTTTGAATACAGTCAATAAGGCATCAGGAGGTTTTATTTACAGTCAATAAGGCATCATGAGGTTTTGAATACAGTCAATAAGGCATCAGGAGGTTTTATTTACAGTCAATAAGGCATCATGAGGTTTTGAATACAGTCAATAAGGCATCAGGAGGTTTTATTTACAGTCAATAAGGCATCATGAGGTTTTGAATACAGTCAATAAGGCATCAGGAGGTTTTATTTGCAATCAATAAGGCATCAGGTGGTTTTATTTACAGTCAATAAGGCACCAGGAGTTTTATTTACAGTCAATAAGGCATCAGGAGGTTTTATTAACAGTCAATAAGGCATCAGGAGGTTTTATTAACAGTCAATAAGGCATCAGGAGGTTTTATTTACAGTCAATAAGGCATCAAAAGGTTTTATATACAATCAATAAGGCACCAGGAGGTTTATTTGGTCAAAAAGGCACCAGAAAGATTTTATTTACAGTCAATAAGGCATCATGAGGTTTTTATATGCGATCAATAAGGCATCAGGAGGTTTTATTTACAGTCAATAAGGCATCATGAGGTTTTGAATAAGTCAATAAAGCATCAGGAGGTTTTATTTGCAGTCAATAAGGCATCAGGTGGTTTTATTTACAGTCAATAAGGCACCAGGAGTTTTATTTACAGTCAATAAGGCATCATGAGGTTTTGAATACAGTCAATAAGGCATCAGGAGGTTTTATTTGCAATCAATAAGGCATCAGGTGGTTTTATTTACAGTCAATAAGGCACCAGGAGTTTTATTTACAGTCAATAAGGCATCAGGAGGTTTTATTTTCAATCAATAAGGCATCAGGTGGTTTTATTTACAGTCAATAAGGTACCAGGAAGTTTTATTTAGTCAATAAGGCATCATGAGGTTTTTTTTACTGACAATAAGGCACCAGAAGGTTTTATTTGCAGTCAATAAGGCACCAGAAGGTTTTATTTACAGTCAATAAGGCATTATGAGGTTTTGAATACAGTCAATAAGGCATCAGGAGGTTTTATTTGCAATCAATAAGGCATCAGGTGGTTTTATTTACAGCCAATAAGGCACCAGGAGTTTTATTTACAGTCAATAAGGCATCAAAAGGTTTTGAATACAGTCAATAAGGCATCAGGAGGTTTTATTTGCAGTCAATAAAGCATCAGGAGGTTTTATTTACAGTCAATAAGGCATCAGGAGGTTTTGAATACAGTCAATAAGGCATCAGGAGGTTTTATTTGCAATAAATCAGGCATCAGGTGGTTTTATTTACAGTCAATAAGGCACCAGGAGTTTTATTTACAGTCAATAAGGCATCAAAAGGTTTTGAATACAGTCAATAAGGCATCAGGAGGTTTTATTTGCTGTCAATAAAGCATCAGGAGGTTTTATTGACAGTCAATAAGGCATCAGGAGGTTTTATTAACAGTCAATAAGGCATCAGGAGGTTTTAAATACAGTCAATAAGGCATCAGGAGGTTTTATATACAGTCAATAAGGCACCAGGAGGTTTATTTGGTCAAAAAGGCACCAGAAAGATTTATATGGAGTCAATAAGGTACCAGGAAGTTTTATTTAGTCAATAAGGCATCATGAGGTTTTGTTTACTGACAATAAGGCACCAGAAGGTTTTACTTACAGTCAATAAGGCACCAGAAGGTTTTATTTACAGTCAATAAGGCACCAGAAGTTTTTATTTACAGTCAATAAAGCACCAGGAGGTTTTAGTTACATTCAATAAGGCACCAGGTGGTTTTAGTTACAGTCAATAAGGCACCAGGTGGTTTTAGTTACAGTCAATAAGGCATCAGGCAGTTATATTTACAGTCAATAAGGCACCAGGAGGTTTTAGTTACAGTCAATAAGGCACCAGGAGGTTTTATTTAGTCAATAAGGCACCAGTAGGTTTTTGTTACAGCCAATAAGGCACTAGGAGGTTTTATTTACAGTCAATAAAGCACCAGGAGGTTTTAGTTACAGTCAATAAGGCATCAGGCTGTTTTATTTACAGTCAATAAGGCACCAGGAGGTTTTAGTTACATTCAATAAGGCATCAGGCGGTTTTATTTACAGTCAATAAGGCACCAGGAGGTTTTAGTTACATTCAATAAGGCATCAGGAGGTTTTATTTACTGTCAATAAGGCATCAGGAGGTTTATTTACAGTACAAAGGTTAAAAGGGTAAAAAATCCATTTAATGACCTATAATTAGTTACCGTGTTCATATCCTCACGAGAATCATCTTTGTTCAAATCATCTAGCTGTCATCATGTGATGCACTAGGTGGCATCAATAACATGTTTCAAAGATCTTTACGAAAAGTATTTTCCAACGTTTTATATACCAACCCATGTTTTTAATGGAAATTAGGGCATGAGCAATGTCACATGACTTCTTGCGTTACCGAAGGTATTTCCCAACGTTATCACGTAGGCCGTCGAGATTTTAGACACGTGACATTAGAAGGCGGGGCTATCTAAAAACGTAAAGTAAAACAGAGTAAGTTTGAAAAAATATGATTTTAGTGATTGTATTGGTTGTTTGAGGCATGTAATTTATGTTCATCTTGTGCATTAAGAATAGATCTTTCGATCCATGTGCGACATGTGTGTGAAAGTGACAATTTGTTTGTAAAAAATCAGTTTGAAGAGCGACCCAGGCGTGGGTCGCTTATTTCCCGCATATTAAAGAGGGCCGGAGTTCTGACGTTAATCGACGACAGACCAATATAAAAAAGTTGATAAAACGTCAGAATAATTCGGACTAGTGACAATGTGACAAATTAAAAAGTCATTCCAATATGTCACAGTACCTTACTCCTTTTCCAGGAAAATGTTCCTCATGGCTTGTAACTCCGGCGGCTTAGTCATGTTGTCCTCATCATCAGTGTCGGTGTTCGACACTCAAGGGGCTGATCATCTGTGACAAACCCAGCCTTTTAGAAAATGTTTAAGGTGCATTTTGGTCATTGTTTTAAATGTTCTCAAATAGAATATTTTTGTTATTGTGTTGAATTTTACCAAATAGAATATATTGGTCATTATGTTGAATTTTATCAAACAGAATAAATTGGTCATTGCATTGAATGTTATTGAACAGAACATACTGAATTAAGCTGCTATAAACTTCAATAGGTCCTAGAATACTATGATATACATGTATACATGGGTAAATACCGTACACCAGCAAACTTTTGTCTTGTCAAATATTCTCCCTTCACAGGTAAAATCCATGTTTGCCCAGTGTTGATTTAGCCTGTCACCCTTGTACAACACAAGCTGCTTCCTACCGTCTCGGCTAGGGAGACTTTCTCTTTAGCTCATTCGGTAGAGCATAAGATTGGTAAACCAGAGGTCAAGGTTCAACTCCTAGCGGAGGCTTTGAAAAATAATGACCTCTGTTACATGTGTGTAACATTGTAATCATTATTACATTCTACTTTATAAAGTATGCTGTGTACTGATGATATTCATGATAAATTTGCTATCAATATGATAGGTGAAAAAGGTAAAGTTTTACTGCGGCAAATTTGTTCTAGTTTACATACTGATAATGTTAGATAAAATATTAGATATCGAGTGATGTGGATATTTTGATCAAAGTTTAGAGTGACTCAAATCATGTCATCAGAATGTCCCATCAGTATAGGTAAAAAGTGACTTGGTATATTTGAGGTACATAAGGCATTGTGTGGATTTTATTGAGCAGCATATCACCTTCAGTCAAACTACTGAAAAATAAATGTCAGAAGACATTCACGTTACAGCACATATAACAGCCATAGAAATGACTTTTCCCCCATGAAGTTAATGTATTGAATTTTCTCAAACAGCAGTGAATTGATTTCTTCTCAAACAACATACCAGGTATCTGTTTTGAATTTTCTCATGCAAGAGATTGTGTTTAATTTTGTTTGTTTGTTTGAGTGGTTTTACGTCCGCTTCACTGCCTAGTGGTTCCGTTATCCAGCTGACGAGTGTTTAATTTTCCAAAACGTAATTGTTGTAGAGAAACATGGTTCTTCGATTCCCCGAAATTAGTATTGTTTAATGAGGGCAAAGACAGAGTAAAACAAAGTTAATGAAGGGAAACAAAGAATCATGTTTCCCTACCACAAGGGCAAATACTCAGGTTTATCATATCAAAATGGGACAAGTGACACAGCAATTCAGATAATCAGGCTTTCATACTTTTCTAGACGTCTGTTTCAGTCTGATCTCAGGTGTGTTGCCTCTTTACCTTTTTATAGAGAGGCCCTGTAAGGGAAATTAGGACCATGCAGGGAAACTCGAACTTGTGAAGATACTGTAACTGGAGGTTTTATTTCCTCGTCAAATGATTTATATACTCCAATCACACATACTGTTATAAAGATGAGGTGTAACAATATATTTAATTGACCATTGTGCAAAATTTTCTTAAAAATGCAGAAACCAGTTGTGTTTAACTTTCTCAAACAGGAAATATTGGGCATTGTGTTGAATTTTCTCAAATGATCTCTTGGTCTTTGTGCTGAACTTTCTCAAAAACCATATACAATAGCTGACACATAAATTACCTACGTATATAAAATTGTTTTGTTGTGTATGTCTTTTTCTGAATAAGTATCATTATTATTATTATTCTCAAAAAGCAAATTTGTAACGATCACTTTGCTAAATTTTCGTAAATATAATATTGAACTAAGTCAAAGATAGATTAATTGTGTCAGCTGTATTGTAAGTTTGGTCTTGTAATCAGGCTTGCTATCTAGAAAATCAGCATTGTTCACTTTACAATGTGTATAATATGTTGATTTGGTCATATATGAAACAAGCTGAAACAAGTTACAAGTACAGTTTTATAATGTCTTTGAACTTAAACTTGTGTTAATTTTGGAGTTGCTTCCCTTTAGCTGTGCCTTATAAGGACAGAAAAAAGGACAGTTCTTGGAAGTCTCACTTGGCAATAAATCAGCATTTTTTTGAGTGACTGTTATTATTTGTCCCTTTTTTATGACAAAATGAGTAGGAGTTGTTGATTGTGGATCAGTCTGAGGCCAGGTTGTAGTCATTGTTGGTGGTTACGATGTTTGGGACCTTGACAACTCGTATACTTAGAAAGTACTTGTCAGTGCAAGTTGAATTTTTCTGAGGATGTGTCACCGGGCATGTAGACTTTTTTGAGACATGTTTATTGCGTATTACATATATCTATCAAAGTCTGTGTAATCCAGACCCGCCATAATATGTGTTGCCCATGTCCATAAATATTTCAATCAATTTATCAACTTGAAGTATGTACACATTCAAGGTATTATCAATAACTTGAATGCGTATATACATATTTCAGGGTGTCAAGATCAAAGTCGTCGTAACTATCTATAGAACATTATCTAACACTGTCGCTAATTCCATATGATTGTGGTTGACCTTTTTCAAGTTTCTTTTGTAGATTCTTCTTGGTCCTTAGATTTGCAAAGGTCATTATGAACTATGAAACTGATTGGAAAAACAAGATGGTCAACAGGTGGCCATATTGTATTTTGACAATTAAAGTTGTTATTGCTATTTCTCAAGAAAGGCCAGTTTGAATGATCTTTCTCAGATTTCCTATGTAAGTTTCCCTTTGTCTTTATTTGTGCATGAAGAAGATGACAGCCAGGTTGCCATGTTGGATTTGGATAGTTATAAGTTTGTAATTGTTATTTCGCAGAAAGTCTTTGAGAGATCTTTCTGAAATTTCATGTGATTCTTTAATCTTGTATGTATAAGTTTGAGACTAATTGTGTCGCCTGCAACGCAAGGCGACAAATAGGTATTACTTTGTTGGCATCGTCCGAAACAAGGTTTCCGTGCGATTACTTGAGTTCCCTTGGGTTGATTGAACTCAAACTTAATACACATATTGCATACCAATATAGCTTGAACAAGTTCGCTTTTCAAAAGTTCATGTGCATTTTTGGTGGAGTTGTGTCCCTTTTATTGTCAAAAAAGGGCATCAGTGTAGTAAATGCAAGAACTTTTTTTTATTTTTTAATCAATTTCTTTTAAATTTTGTACGGTAATGCTAGATGCAATAATGTTCAACATATGTTACAGGTTTTTCTGTCGAGAATCAACTTTCTGCATTTTGGCATATCTGTTTACGCGATAACTCAAGCCAAAACACTTTTCTCACCAAAAGCGCTGAGCAGGCGACACATCCACTCCCGTGGAATTCTTGTTACAAGAATAAAATGACTGCCAGGAGATCATCTTTAAATTTGACAGTTAAGGTTCAGATAAATTAGAAAGTCCTCATTTTCAGCTTGATTGGAACAAGATGGACACTTGACCAACATCTTGAATTTGACAGTTGAACTTTGATATAAATATTTCTCAGACGATAAAATAATATCTTTGTCAAATTTCATAAGAAATTAAGAAGGATTTTCCTGTTCCATAGTTTAACATTATTTTGAGCTTCAAGCTGCTTGATCAGAAGAAAAATCTGGCTGCCAGAAACAAACAAAAAATCAAGGTCGTTTTACACAATTACTATTTAGAATACTGCATTAATTTTTTTTTATTAAAAAAGTTACCACAAAATTTATATATTACTATACTTTTAACATGACTCAATCCAACAAAAAAAAGAAAAAAAAAGAATTTGCATAGATCTGATTTGATTGCAAATAAATAATTATTTAATCTATTTGCATAGATCTAATGAATATTGATATTATAATAGAGGGCACCAAGATTCTTTTGTGACCCTTTTTTCTCTCACTTGTTGTTTGTTTGACAGAGTCTCCCAATTAAGGTACACTCGTGTTCACTTGACTTCAGAGGTTGCGAGGATATTTAAACCCAAACAAAACAAGCAGGCAGACCACACAGGCATTTCCGGCTGGCAAAGTGTATATTTAACATGCTGTCAAATTTCATGAAATTTCTCTTTAACTTAACACAGATTTTCTTAAAAGTTTCTGGATTTCAACACCTCGTAAAATATACTGACGAATAAATTGACTGTAAACATTTATTGCCCTCGTGGTAGGGAAATATCATTCCTTGTTTTCCAAAGATTAATCATGGTTAAAAGAGGGGAAAAAATATTATTTTTCCCTACTGCATGGGCAATTGATATTTTATTCTGTCAAAATAGACCAATAACACAACAGTGAAGGTGTTTAGACTTCTGTTATCGGCCGCTTCTGTCTCTCGGAACTCAGGTGTGGTACTCCTTGTTCAATTCTCTAGGGTTTGGAAGTATAACTGGGAAAACTTGAGCCTGTGAGGGGAACATGATGTTTTATTTCCCCAATGTGTGATCTATAAAATCAATACAGCCAGCTAATATATATATAGAAAAAATAAAATTTAACGACCGACAAAAAACTAGCTGCTTTTACCCTTCGCAGGGCTCTTCAGGTTTATTTCAAAAGAGCAACTTTGTAACGTTACAATAACATGTCATCACACTACAATAGTAACGTGACGTCACGAAGTACACAAGATTGGTGGACAAACTAGTGCAAAATTTTACTGTGGCCTGTTGAGACTTGGTTT
This sequence comes from Mizuhopecten yessoensis, assembly GCF_002113885.1. Taxonomy (NCBI): domain Eukaryota; kingdom Metazoa; phylum Mollusca; class Bivalvia; order Pectinida; family Pectinidae; genus Mizuhopecten; species Mizuhopecten yessoensis. The sequence continues at coordinate 3,284,676 of NW_018408902.1, read as the reverse complement.
TAATATTTTGATTGATTGGTCTTCTTTCTTTTCTCTTAGAATAGTGACTGATGAAAATAATTGATACAAAGGTAATACATTAAATTTATCTCCGGCACATTCATGAATATGTTTGTTAACATGTAGATTTCGTAAAGATTCAGTTCTAGTTTGTTGTCTATGTACAGTCGTGCGTGTTCTGAGTTCATTGCCGGTTTGACCCATGTAGAAATCACCACATTTAGAACAAAATATTGCATAAATTGCATTTTTAGGTCACCTGAGCTTTGCTCAAGTGACCTATTCTAATCGCTTTTCGTCCGTCGTCCGTCGTCCGTCCTGCGTCGTGCGTAAACTTTTACATTTTCAACTTCTTCTCAAGAACCAGTGGATGGATTTTTTTCAAACTTGGTCAGAATCATCCTTGGTAGATGAGGCTTCAAAATTGTAAAATTGGGATTCCTACCTCAACCCCTGGGGCCAGGGCGGGGCCCCAAAGGGAAAATTAAATCAATATTTCAAAAATCTTCTTCTCCAGACTCAGAGGTACTACAGTGATTTTCTCTATGTGGAAAGAAAGATCATCAGGGGCTTTACTTAAATTGTAAATTTCAGGACCCCCGAGCTATCCGTTCTCCCTTGGGGAGGGGGTAAAGTTTACTATAGTTTATATAGGGAAATAACACTTTTGGGTATATTTTGACAACTTTCTGTAGGAAATTATTTTTACTTGGTGAGAATTATCCTTGGAGGTAGATGGTTTCAAATTGTAAAATTGAGATTCCTACCCCGACCCCTGGGGCCAGGGCGGGGCCCCAAAGGGAAAATTAA
>NW_018408902.1:3278063-3281637 GCF_002113885.1 Mizuhopecten yessoensis | reverse complement strand
GGATTCCTGCCCCATCCCCAGGGGCTAGGGCGGGGCCCCAAAGGGAACATTTACCAATATTTTCAAATTCTTATCCATTGATGACATGACAAGTATTGTATTTCACTTAGTTTACATGCTGATTTCCACATCACATCTAAACAATAAAATAAAGCTACCAGTACCTATGATATAACTCAGGTGACCGCTAAGGCCCTTGGGCCTCTTGTTAGCTCACCTGGCCTGAAGGGCTAATTGAGCTTATGCCTTGGTGTGGCGCCCGTCGTCCGTCCGGCGTCTGACGTCAATATTTTACTTTAAACAACTTCTTCCCAATAACCAAAAGGGCTAGGGTGATGATATTTGGCAAGTAGCATGCTGGGATAAAGGGCTACCAAGTTTGTTCAAATGAATTACCTTGACCCACTTTCAAGGTCACAGGGGTCAAATGTCGTAAAATCTTCAAATAACTTCTCAATAACCAAAATGCCAAGGGTACTGATATTGGGTCTGTAGCATGCTGGGATGAAGGGCTACCAAGTTTGTTCAAATGAATGACCTTGACCCACTTTCAAGGTCACAGGGGTCAAATGTCTTAAAATCTTCAAACGACTTCTTCTCAATAACCAAAATGCCCAGGTTACTGATATTGTTCCTGTAGCTTGCTGGGATGAAGGACTGCCAAGTTTGTTCAAATGAATGACTTTGACTCACTTTCAAGGTCACAGGGGTCAAGTATGTTAAAAACCTTTAAACGACTTCTTAACAAGCAAAAGGTCCAGGGTAATGATATTTTGTCAGAAGCATGCTGGGTTGGAAGACTTATAAACTCTGTTCAACCTAATGTCCTTGTTCGACATTCAAGGTCACAGGCGTCATATGTTTAAATCTTTTAATTGGTTCTTATGAATCAAACACTGATATTCTGCCTGTAGCTGTATTTTAGTCCACTTTTAAGATTACAAGTGTGAGATTAATACCAGGTGAGCGATGCAGGCCCATTGGGCCTCTTGTTTGGTTTACAATTCATATTAAACTTCACAGTAAATTTCAAACCATTCCTGAAAATTGAAGTATTACATTCGATAATCATAGGACATGTACCACATCTTGGTATCTTACACTTGGATACTTCTGGTGTTACATAGGAATTATAAATTAACTCAGAGCATGTCAATATACGTTTCAAGTTCTCATGATGGCCTCTCGACGTAAAATAGCATGTTTATTAAAAATGGTTCTCATACGCCTGCTACTTTGCTTTTAACTCTTCACAAATTTGTTCTTTATCACAGGAAACATATTTAAATTCTGTGGATTGAAAGTAGAAACAAAAGGAACTAACTTTGATTCATCCTTTAGTTTTTGTAGACGGGAAGTAAAGGGTCCCTTTTCAATAGCTTTCTGTGCGCCATGTTCTATTATCTCAGTAGGATAACATTGAGCTTTAAGGTATATTGCTTAGTTGACCGAGACTAGCAATTTGAACTTGTTGGTCACTGACGATAGTGACAATCCATGAGGCAAGATTAAAAGGAATATTAACTTTAGTTTGTTTACAGTGATTAGAGTAAAAATTTAGATAATTATGTGCATCTGTAGTCCTTTACAATACAGATCAGTTGTAATCTTATTTAAATCTAATTGAACTAAAACATCTAAGAAAGGTAAAGACGTCTCACTACACTCCATCGTATAACAAATAGAAGGGAATAGAGAAATGTATATATATATATAGTTATATGGTGTACATTGTATAATGAAATCAGTTATTTTGCTGATACTTGTTGGATTTTTTAAGTACAAAGCTTACCAGTGCTGTTAATACATATGCTTCAATAATTCACTTGTTTACAACCCAAATGATTCTAGAGATATATTCTAGTAAATATATTAACAAATATAAAAACAAGCATAGATTTTCTTTTCAGAAGATTTACTTTGAACTTTTCACTCCTTTGGTCTGACATTTTACAAAAGTCTTTGGGCGACTTATGGTGTAATGACTGTACACTTGTATTAGATGACTCAAGTTTCCTTTGGGGTATGGGGTGTCGAGTTCATGTAATTGTTGTAATTTGTCAATGTAAGTTTTAATGATCAAACTGATAAACACATCTATATAATGACAGGTTGAATTTTTTTTATCTTGTCAATAATCACAGAGGTTTAGGAATTTAAACAGCCATTTAAATGTTTATTCAAAATACATATAATACAAATTGTTTGCATTGAAAGAGAAATGTATTAGAAAGGCAGATATTTAAAGTTCTAAATAGAAAAAAGGCCATATCTATATTCTGTAATTAAAGTGAAGGATAAAGCCTGCCTGAATCTGTTATAACTAGATGAAAGGATTAAAATAATTCACCATAGCTAAACTTTGGGTGATCATAGATTATTACGGTTTGTTTTGACCCAGGTTGGTATTAATGGTGAACACTGAGATTTTGAAAGCTAGGTGTTGCAATGGTATACCAACCTTTCTTTTTAAATAGGATTGTGTATACATGCATTGACAGAAGTGTTCAAACACTTCACACGTATTCAATTGCTGAAGAGGCATATACATGTTATATCATGAATACACTAAACATGTCAATACAGTTTATTTATGGAGCTGTTGATAGTGCTTACGTCATACAATGTCTGAAAAAATAACAACTTATTGGATCTGATGGTATTTTAACTCATGAGGAATGATCTGGTACATATTGATGTAATATTGAAGAATCTACAAATTGGGAATTCAATTTACACTTAAAGCAAAAAAGGTCAAACAAGGACAACAGTCTAAATACCGTACCACTGTATCGAACATACTTCTGATAAGGTTCTAGGAAGGGACGTAGAAAATCTATGGGATCATCGTACATGATATATTGATAACGCATTAAACTTTAAACGTACCGTAAATATTCTTTTTTAGGGTTAGAAGATAATATCAAGAAACGGTTATGCACTATCCACAAGAACACATCATAGCACTTACCTTAACACACCTTTTGTTTGGTTTTACTATTTCTGCTGTCCGTTATTTCTACATAGAGTCTGCTGCAGTTCCTTGGTGTTAGATATTGACTGCTCAGTGCTGTGTATAATAATTACCATATATTTATGATACATTAGTTCATGTGTCCTGATAAAGCATTTGACAGAGAATTTTTTATCAAGATCAAAGTTAACTGTTCCTAACATACCTGTTATGGTTAACTTCAGCGGTATGTCATGATAAACATATTTTATGTGTTTAAACCATATGTATCTCCTGTTTAGGTCACCTGAGCTTTAGCTCAAGTGACCTATAGCTATCCGTCTTCGTCCGTCGTCGTCCGTCGTCCGTTAACATTTTACATTTTCAACTTAAGCTGAAATACTGGCAAAGGGATTTCATTAATATTTCATGGGAAGGTTACTGACATCTCCCTGACCAAGTGTTGTTATTTTTTGGGTCGATCAGAAATCCAATATGGCCGCCACGGACGCCATTTTGAAAAACCATTTCAAACTTAAAGTCAAGTTCTACTGGGCCGATTGAACTGAAACCTGGTAGGAATGATCGACTCGTGGTCCTGGCAAAGTGTTGTTATTTTTC
>NW_018408902.1:3252039-3277270 GCF_002113885.1 Mizuhopecten yessoensis | reverse complement strand
TCTTTTCAGAAGATTTACTTTGAACTTTTCACTCCTTTGGTCTGACATTTTACAAAAGTCTTTGGGCGACTTATGGTGTAATGACTGTACACTTGTATTAGATGACTCAAGTTTCCTTTGGGGTATGGGGTGTCGAGTTCATGTAATTGTTGTAATTTGTCAATGTAAGTTTTAATGATCAAACTGATAAACACATCTATATAATGACAGGTTGAATTTTTTTTATCTTGTCAATAATCACAGAGGTTTAGGAATTTAAACAGCCATTTAAATGTTTATTCAAAATACATATAATACAAATTGTTTGCATTGAAAGAGAAATGTATTAGAAAGGCAGATATTTAAAGTTCTAAATAGAAAAAAGGCCATATCTATATTCTGTAATTAAAGTGAAGGGTAAAGCCTGCCTGAATCTGTTATAACTAGATGAAAGGATTAAAATAATTCACCATAGCTAAACTTTGGGTGATCATAGATTATTACGGTTTGTTTTGACCCAGGTTGGTATTAATGGTGAACACTGAGATTTTGAAAGCTAGGTGTTGCAATGGTATACCAACCTTTCTTTTTAAATAGGATTGTGTATACATTGACAGAAGTGTTCAAACACTTCACACGTATTCAATTGCTGAAGAGGCATATACATGTTATATCATGAATACACTAAACATGTCAATACAGTTTATTTATGGAGCTGTTGATAGTGCTTACGTCATACAATGTCTGAAAAAATAACAACTTATTGGATCTGATGGTATTTTAACTCATGAGGAATGATCTGGTACATATTGATGTAATATTGAAGAATCTACAAATTGGGAATTCAATTTACACTTAAAGCAAAAAAGGTCAAACAAGGACAACAGTCTAAATACCGTACCACTGTATCGAACATACTTCTGATAAGGTTCTAGGAAGGGACGTAGAAAATCTATGGGATCATCGTACATGATATATTGATAACGCATTAAACTTTAAACGTACCGTAAATATTCTTTTTTAGGGTTAGAAGATAATATCAAGAAACGGTTATGCACTATCCACAAGAACACATCATAGCACTTACCTTAACACACCTTTTGTTTGGTTTTACTATTTCTGCTGTCCGTTATTTCTACATAGAGTCTGCTGCAGTTCCTTGGTGTTAGATATTGACTGCTCAGTGCTGTGTATAATAATTACCATATATTTATGATACATTAGTTCATGTGTCCTGATAAAGCATTTGACAGAGAATTTTTTATCAAGATCAAAGTTAACTGTTCCTAACATACCTGTTATGGTTAACTTCAGCGGTATGTCATGATAAACATATTTTATGTGTTTAAACCATATGTATCTCCTGTTTAGGTCACCTGAGCTTTAGCTCAAGTGACCTATAGCTGTCCGTCTTCGTCCGTCGTCGTCCGTCGTCCGTTAACATTTTACATTTTCAACTTAAGCTGAAATACTGGCAAAGGGATTTCATTAATATTTCATGGGAAGGTTACTGACATCTCCCTGACCAAGTGTTGTTATTTTTTGGGTCGATCAGAAATCCAATATGGCCGCCACGGACGCCATTTTGAAAAACCATTTCAAACTTAAAGTCAAGTTCTACTGGGCCGATTGAACTGAAACCTGGTAGGAATGATCGACTCGTGGTCCTGGCAAAGTGTTGTTATTTTTCGGGTCGATCAGAATTCCAATATTGCCGCCATGGCCGCCATTTTGAAAAACTATTTCAAACTTAAAGTCAAGTTCTGCTGGGCCCGATTGAACTGAAACTTTGTAGGAATGATCGACTCGTGGTCCTGACGAAGTGTTGCTATTTTTCGGGTCGATCAGAAATCCAATATGCCCGCCACAGCCGCCATTTTGAAAAACTATTTCAAACATAAAGTCAAGTTCTACTGGGCCGACTGAACTGAAACTTTTTAGGAATGATCGACTCGTGGTCCTGACGAAGTGTGGTTATTTTTCGGGTCGATCAGAAATTCAATATGGCCGCCACGGCTGCCATTTTGAAAAAAGTATTTCAAACTTAAAAACAAGTTCTAATAGGTCGATTTAACTGAAACTCGGTCTAGGAATGATCAGCTCATGGTCCTGACAAACTTAAGTTAACGTTATACTTAACTATTTTGTACTCAAATTGGTACATATTTCAACAACAAAAATAAATACTGTAGGACTCAGGTGACCGTTAAGGCCCATGGGCCTCTTGTTATACTGTAATGTTTTATGAGTACATTCACTAGGTCTCATTCAATTTTCTTTTTCATTCCTGTGACTATAAGGAACAAACATGTTACAAATGTTGTCATTTCTGTGACTGTTGTCTATCTTCATGTCACAAATGTTGTCATTTCTGTAAATGGTGTCTATCTTCATGTCACAAATGTTGTCATTTCTGTGAATGGTGTCTATCTACATGTTACAAATGTTGTCATTTCTGTGAATGGTGTCTATCTACATGTTTACAAATGTTGACATTTCTGTGAATGGTGTCTATTTATATGTTACAAATGTTGTCATTTCTGTGACTGTTGTCTATCTTCATGTTTACACATGTTGTCATTTCTGTGACTGTTGTCTATCTTCATGTTACAAATGTTGTCATTTCTGTGACTGTTGTCTATCTTCATGTTACAAATGTTGTCATTTCTGTGACTGTTGTCTATCTACATGTTTACAAATGTTGTCATTTCTGTGACTGTTGTCTATCTACATGTTTACAAATGTTGTCATTTCTGTGACTGTTGTCTATCTACATGTTTACAAATGTTGTCATTTCTGTGACTGTTGTCTATCTACATGTTTACAAATGTTGTCATTTCTGTGACTGTTGTCTATCTACATGTTTACAAATGTTGTCATTTCTGTGACTGTTGTCTATCTACATGTTTACAAATGTTGTCATTTCTGTGACTGTTGTCTATCTACATGTTTACAAATGTTGTCATTTCTGTGACTGTTGTCTATCTTCATGTTACAAATGTTGTCATTTCTGTGACTGTTGTCTATCTTCATGTTACAAATGTTGTCATTTCTGTGACTGTTGTCTATCTTCATGTTACAAATGTTGTCATTTCTGTGACTGTTGTCTATCTTCATGTTACAAATGTTGTCATTTCTGTGACTGTTGTCTATCTTCATGTTACAAATGTTGTCATTTCTGTGACTGTTGTCTATCTTCATGTTACAAATGTTGTCATTTCTGTGACTGTTGTCTATCTTCATGTTACAAATGTTGTCATTTCTGTGACTGTTGTCTATCTTCATGTTACAAATGTTGTCATTTCTGTGACTGTTGTCTATCTTCATGTTACAAATGTTGTCATTTCTGTGACTGTTGTCTATCTTCATGTTACAAATGTTGACATTTCTGTGATTGTTGTCCATCTTCATGTTACAAATGTTGTCATTTCTGTGACTGTTGTGTATCTACATGTTACAAATGTTGTCATTTCTGTGACTGTTGTCTATCTTCATGTTACAAATGATGTCATTTCTGTGACTGTTGTCTATCTTCATGTTACAAATGTTTTCATTTCTGTGACTGTTGTCTATCTACATGTTTGCAAATGTTGTCATTTCTGTGACTGTTGTCTATCTTCATGTTACTATCTACATGTTACAAATGTTTACATTTCTGTGATTGTTGTCCATCTGCATGTTACAAATGTTTACATTTCTGTGATTGTTGTCTATCTACATGTTTGCAAATGTTGTCCTTTCTGTGACTGTTGTCTGTCTTCATGTTATAAATGTTGTCATGTCTGTGACTGTTGTCTGTCTTCATGTTATAAATGTTGTCATTTGTAAATATGTGACTGTTGTTTATCTTCATGTTTACACATGTTGTCATTTCTGTAAATGGTGCCTATCTTCATGTTACTATCTACATGTTACAAAAGGTGTCATTTCTATGACTGTTGTCTATCTTCATGTTACAAATGTTGTCATTTCTGTAAATGGTGTCTATCTTCATGTTACAAATGTTGACATTTCTGTGATTGTTGTCTATCTACATGTTACAAATGTTGTCATTTCTATGACTGTTGTCTATCTACATGTTTACAAATGTTGTCATTTCTGTGACTGTTGTCTATCTTCATGTTACAAATGTTGTCATTTCTGTGACTGTTGTCTATCTTCATGTTACAAATGTTGTCATTTCTGTGACTGTTGTCTATCTTCATGTTACAAATGTTGTCATTTCTGTGACTGTTGTCTATCTTCATGTTACAAATGTTGTCATTTCTGTGACTGTTGTCTATCTTCATGTTACAAATGTTGTCATTTCTGTGACTGTTGTCTATCTTCATGTTACAAATGTTGTCATTTCTGTGACTGTTGTCTATCTTCATGTTACAAATGTTGTCATTTCTGTGACTGTTGTCTATCTTCATGTTACAAATGTTGTCATTTCTGTGACTGTTGTCTATCTTCATGTTACAAATGTTGTCATTTCTGTGACTGTTGTCTATCTTCATGTTACAAATGTTGTCATTTCTGTGACTGTTGTCTATCTTCATGTTACAAATGTTGTCATTTCTGTGACTGTTGTCTATCTTCATGTTACAAATGTTGTCATTTCTGTGACTGTTGTCTATCTTCATGTTACAAATGTTGTCATTTCTGTGACTGTTGTCTATCTTCATGTTACAAATGTTGTCATTTCTGTGACTGTTGTCTATCTTCATGTTACAAATGTTGTCATTTCTGTGACTGTTGTCTATCTTCATGTTACAAATGTTGTCATTTCTGTGACTGTTGTCTATCTTCATGTTACAAATGTTGTCATTTCTGTGACTGTTGTCTATCTTCATGTTACAAATGTTGTCATTTCTGTGACTGTTGTCTATCTTCATGTTACAAATGTTGTCATTTCTGTGACTGTTGTCTATCTTCATGTTACAAATGTTGTCATTTCTGTGACTGTTGTCTATCTTCATGTTACAAATGTTGTCATTTCTGTGACTGTTGTCTATCTTCATGTTACAAATGTTGTCATTTCTGTGACTGTTGTCTATCTTCATGTTACAAATGTTGTCATTTCTGTGACTGTTGTCTATCTTCATGTTACAAATGTTGTCATTTCTGTGACTGTTGTCTATCTTCATGTTACAAATGTTGTCATTTCTGTGACTGTTGTCTATCTTCATGTTACAAATGTTGTCATTTCTGTGACTGTTGTCTATCTTCATGTTACAAATGTTGTCATTTCTGTGACTGTTGTCTATCTTCATGTTACAAATGTTGTCATTTCTGTGACTGTTGTCTATCTTCATGTTACAAATGTTGTCATTTCTGTGACTGTTGTCTATCTTCATGTTACAAATGTTGTCATTTCTGTGACTGTTGTCTATCTTCATGTTACAAATGTTGTCATTTCTGTGACTGTTGTCTATCTTCATGTTACAAATGTTGTCATTTCTGTGACTGTTGTCTATCTTCATGTTACAAATGTTGTCATTTCTGTGACTGTTGTCTATCTTCATGTTACAAATGTTGTCATTTCTGTGACTGTTGTCTATCTTCATGTTACAAATGTTGTCATTTCTGTGACTGTTGTCTATCTTCATGTTACAAATGTTGTCATTTCTGTGACTGTTGTCTATCTTCATGTTACAAATGTTGTCATTTCTGTGACTGTTGTCTATCTTCATGTTACAAATGTTGTCATTTCTGTGACTGTTGTCTATCTTCATGTTACAAATGTTGTCATTTCTGTGACTGTTGTCTATCTTCATGTTACAAATGTTGTCATTTCTGTGACTGTTGTCTATCTTCATGTTACAAATGTTGTCATTTCTGTGACTGTTGTCTATCTTCATGTTACAAATGTTGTCATTTCTGTGACTGTTGTCTATCTTCATGTTACAAATGTTGTCATTTCTGTGACTGTTGTCTATCTTCATGTTACAAATGTTGTCATTTCTGTGACTGTTGTCTATCTTCATGTTACAAATGTTGTCATTTCTGTGACTGTTGTCTATCTTCATGTTACAAATGTTGTCATTTCTGTGACTGTTGTCTATCTTCATGTTACAAATGTTGTCATTTCTGTGACTGTTGTCTATCTTCATGTTACAAATGTTGTCATTTCTGTGACTGTTGTCTATCTTCATGTTACAAATGTTGTCATTTCTGTGACTGTTGTCTATCTTCATGTTACAAATGTTGACATTTCTGTGATTGTTGTCTATCTACCTGTTACAAATGTTGTCATTTCTGTGAATGTTGTCTATCTACATGTTTACAATTTCTATCATTTCTGTGAATGTTGTCTATCTACATGTTTACAAATGTTGTCATTTCTGGGACTGTTGTCTATATTCATGTTACAAATGTTGCCATTTCTGTGAATGGTGTCTATCTACATGTTACAAATGTTGTCATTTTTATGACTGTCAACTATTTTCATGTTAACAAATGTTGTCATTTCTGTGACTGTTGTCTACTACATGTAACAAATGTTGTCATTTCTCTGACTGTTGACTACTGACATGTTTATAAATGTTGTCATTTGTAAATATGTACATATTTAATATGATATATTAATTGGTACAAATAATAAGATAAAACAAACAATTTCTTATGATTTTCAAGATTTTATTTAATAACTCAGAAGCATGATGATTTATTGCATGAGGATACAGTTGTATTTGCAGAAGTATTGAATCAAAACTTGTGAATGAACAAACAGCCATTTTCCATCAAATTCAAAGATTTTAAGAGAGATATAGAATATTGATAATTCAAATATTATCTTCAGTACACTTTTTAAATATATTTCTATCATCACACAAACCTGTTTGGGAAATAAATTGAATTAAGACCATGACATTGAATGGTAGAACTTTATAATTTCTTGTTATTTCGCTTGTTTATTATTAAGCCCTGAAATAATTAGAAGGATTAATAGTATTACAGTTTTCACTCAGTATTATTTCATCTTTTGGTCACCCTTACTTGCCTTTTTGCTTGATGTCATATAGTCCCATATTATTCTAAATGAGAAATGAAATAATGATAATTATGATCATTATATTTGGAGGGCAAAATAAAAAGATTGCATAACAAAAAAATCTCAAGTGAAAACACAGAATGATGACCAGTTCCTTTTAATTGATGCTAGCAAGTAAAAAGTCAAACTATTTGGATGGAGAAAAAGACTGCTGATTAAGCGAATAGTTGACTTATTTACTGGAGAAAAAGACTGCTGATTAATCGAATAGTTGACTTATTCCATTGAGAAAAAGACTGCTGATTAAGGGAATAGTTGACTTATCTAATGGAGAAAAAGACTGCTGATTAAGCGAATAGTTGACTTATTTCATTGAGAAAAAGACTGCTGATTAAGCGAATAGTTGACTTATTTAATGGAGAAAAAGACTGCTGATTAAGCGAATAATTGACTTATTTCATTGAGAAAAAGACTGCTAACAACAAGAAAGTTTACTTTTCTTCATGATGAACATTGCTACTACATCTTGCCAAGGTTAACCCTTTCACTCTATGTAACTTTTGTAGACTCTACCATGCATTGATATGGATGAGTCCATTACAGTCTACAGTGGTGAAAGGATTAATTGCAATTTTTTGGTGGGCTATTTAAATCACCTTTTGTTTGTTTTTGGAACTGATCGAAAAATAAGATGGCTGATGAAGGGCCATCTTGAATTGTGAGAGCCAGAGACTGCGAGCAGTATTTCACAGAAAGTATGTGGAAAGTCATTATTAGTATGAAGTTGTAGAACTTTTAGATATTTACCATCTTTTTTAATACACAGTCAAGTGTGGCATTGTCAGAGGAGGAGTTTTTCAGAGCCCAATTGGCTGGACTCTTGGTTTCATGTACCATGTATGATTCCCAACAAAGTAAGACTCAGATCCGTCTCTATCACAGGAAATGTTACCTTTTATTTGCTATTATGTTCTTGGTAACTATTTAGTCGTTTCATGCATCATGTATGATTCCCAACAAAGCTAGACTGAGATCCATCTCTACCACAGGAAATGTTTTCTCAGGTCTATTTGACACATATTTTACTTGTATTTACTTGGACACAAAGTTTATTTATTTATCAGACAGTTTTTTGTTTAACTTGTGTATATTGTAGAGAGAAGGCAAACGATACCAGCAAGAAATACTACATAGGCAACTTCCTGTTTATAATTATTTATTAAGAGGCTAAGTGGAGTCTGTCACATGACATTGTGACAGGCTAGGTGGAGTCTGTCACATGACTTAGTAATAGGCTAGGTGGAGTCTGTCACATGACTCAATGAGAGGCTAGGTGGAGTCTGTCACATGACACTTGGAGCCTGGTGGAGTCTGTCACATGATGTTGTGACAGGCTAGGTGGAGTCTGTCACATGACTTAGTATTAGGCTAGGTGGAATCTGTCACATGACTCAATGAGAGGCTAGGTGGAGTCTGTCTCAAATTAACTTCATAAGAGGCTAGGTGGAGTCTTTCACATGACTCAATGACAAGCTAGGTGGATTCTATCACATGACTCAATGACAAGCTAGGTGGAGTCAGTCACATGACTCAATGACAAGCTAGATGGAGTCAGTCACATGACTTAGTGACAGGCTAGATGGAGTCAGTCACATGACATGGTGACAGGCTAGGTGGAGTCAATCACGTGACTTAGTGACAGGCTAGAGGCTTAGTGGAGTAAGTCACTGCTATCAAAGTAATAAGTTGACCTTTTTAATGGTGAAAGGGACTCTGTTAACTAAGTGAAAGCTGTCATATTAATTGAGGGCCTGTATTCATGAAACCTGTTTCATGTTCAATCATGGATTTTGTGATCAATCCTAATTTCTTGTTCTGGTTATAGATTAATGATAACATCTGATTTAGTCAATGGTTAGGACAAAGATTTGGAGACTTGAGGCCCAATACAGTGTTCAGTGTTTACATTGGACCTTTTGGTTGTTTGATATGATTTGAGTGATCGAGTTAGAAGAAAGATGGTTTGAGCACATGATCCATGCTTGAGCTTGATAAGTTAACCGTTTCATGGGCCCAGGACTACGGCAACACAGTGAAAAGTGGAACTACTTAAAAAAGAATGAGACTGCTAGAAAATGGAAAAATTGACCAATTTAATGCAGAGTAGGACGCCTCTAACACAGGGAATAGTTGAACTATTTTATGGAGAATGAGATTCTGCTAACAAAAAGATGGCAAACAAGACTTAACTGATTTACACATCTTGTCAAGGTTATAATAGCAAGGATAAACTTGTTATCAACAGAATTATCAGCCATCTTCAGTGAAACTTACTCTGGATACATATCTTTATCGAGACTATTTTATGTAGGTATCTTATTATCACGGAAGATTCATAATTAACTGAGCTTTGATTTATAATTAGTATTGTTTTTTTGTTACCCTGCCAAATGTGGCATTGTCAGAGGAGGAAAATTTCAGAGTCCATCTGTCTGGTTAATGGCTTTGAGCACCATGTATGATTATCAACAGATCCAAACTTAGATCAGTTGCCAGGCTAGGTGGAGTCTATCACATGACTTAGTGGCAGGTAATATAAGTCGGAGTCTGTCACATGACTTAATGACAAGCTTGTTGGACTTTATCACATGACTTTAAGGGACAAGCTAGGTTGNGGGGAGGGGGAGGGAAGGATTTTATTCAATAATTTGTATGCATTCTTATGTAAACATGTGGTAATGGTGTACAGTATTGGTCTGCCAAATAAAAAATGTGCAATACACAACACTTCAAGTCAGTGCTGGAAAGGCTTATATACAATGTTTCAAGTTAGTTGACAAGAGGTTGACTGAGTGTCTTTAACAGTTTGAAAAATAAATATAAATGTAAGTTATCTGTGTGCACGAGTAGGAATTCTGTGCACATGAGTTCCCTGTATTACTGTCTCCCATTGTGTTTAGTAGTTCGTGCTTCAGGGATCTAGTATGGATGTACGGGGCTGGTAAATTATTGTGATTTCCCTTATTTAGCATGGGCTTAACCTGTATAGATATAGTTATATTTACAGTTTTGTCTGAGAGACAAAATGCAACCATATGGGAGAGATATTTGAAAGGGCGTTAAATTTATTAATCATTAAATTATGGATGTGCGCTTTAGGCAAGTGTTATTTTCGTGATCACAGATTGACAACTTATCAGGTACATAGATAATTTGTGTACATAGATCGGAAAAGTGTACAGGGATGACTAACTGGTACGCACAGACCGGTAACTTGTGCACAGATTAACAACTCATATGCACAGTCCTGCCATATCAGTGTGAAACAATATCCTGTACAATCCATTAAAGTAATTTTTGATTTTCCAGGCTGCAACATTTTGCTGAATATTTCCTTGCCATGTCGTATCACTTTTGAAAGACAGCGTCAGATTAAACTAGCGAAAATAACCGACTAATCAGACATTGTCTATCAGTAGTGATATGAAACTTCATGGAAATTTTGATTCAGCAGCTTGGTTTTGGTTTATTAGTGTTTTACGTCCTATTTACAGCTATTGATCATTTAAGGATGTGCCAGGTTTTGATGGTGGAGGAAAGCTGGAGTTCCTGGAGAAAAACCAGGTCCGACCTATGGCCAGTGATTTTTCTCCGAGAACTCCTGCTAGGAACTTCACAAAGTGCTTTCAAATTGATTTTGTGCACTATGTGTAACACTGTTGTCGTTGGGATCATGGTCTTGATTGAATCTTCATAATAAACATGTATCTATAGAAGCTTTCAAATGGGCTTTTTTCAATTTGATATTTCCATTTTGTTTCTTATGCTAGTAAAAAAACTTCTCTATTCAAAACTCTGAAGGTGCCGATTTATCCCAAACCCAGTAGCCATTTTTATCACTAGTATCTGTTGATCTGATCTCTGATTTCTCAAGTGAAAGACATGAGGAAATTGTAAACTTTCTTTATAGTCTTAGTTCCTGTCAGGTCTTTATAGCTATAACACCACTACACAGATAGCTAGGGTTTAAATTCTGTCTTAAATTTGTAACACTCCTCCCTCACTACAGAACAACAATAACCAGTTAGGTGTGTAATCCTAGCTTTGTGATATTGACACTAAAAAGCTTAACCTCTAGTTCTGCCTGTGTACAAAGCTCCACCGAGGATTTCACGGCTCACAGATGTACCAGTAGCTGTTATAATGTGGCTTGATGTTTGATTTACTTTTTATATGTATTCGTCAGGAAAGGCATTTACCTTGATTTTGAAACAAAACCCCTACAAGCAATCCCTATAATTAAATACAAACGTGTTCTGGGGGCTGTGACAACTCCTACTCACATTTCTAAGCGTGTGTGTGTGTAATAAATAATTGGATGTTGAACTGTTAAAGGGGTGCCATGAGTAAGAAGGATATAACACTAGTACTGGAGAAGGCATTCTTTCACTCATTTGTAACCTTTGTGTTTTAGTGTACCAACTACTTAGTAACTTAGTACAGTGAGAATTCTTACAAATTAAGGGATAGAGAAAATGCTAGAAGAAATGCAATGTGGTGTAGATTATTTGAACTATTGGTAAGCCTTGGGAACCATAGGACGCAACATGGAGGGTATTGTCTTAGCTGCTTGTAACCAGGGGAAACTGTTGACTTCAAAATGGAGGGAATTGTCTGCAGTAACCAGGGGAAACTGACGACTGCAACATAAAGGAAATTGTCTGCAGTAACCAGGGGTAACTGTAGACTGCAACATGGAGAGGCTTGTCTGCAGTAACCAGGGGTAACTGTAGACTGCAACATAAAGTAAATTGTCTGCAGTAACCAGGGGAAACTGTCGACTGCAACATGGAGGAGATTGTCTGCAGTAACCAGGGGTAACTGTAGACTGCAACATAAAGTAAATTGTCTGCAGTAACCAGGGGAAACTGTCGACTGCAACATGGAGGGGTTTGTTTGCAGTAACCCAGGGGAAACTGTCGACTGCAACATAAAGGAAATTGTCTGCAGTAACCAGGGGAAACTGTCAACTGCAACATGGAGAGGATTGTCTGCAATAACCAGGGGAAACTGTAGACTGCAATATGGAGGGGATTGTCTGCAGTAACCAGGGGAAACTGAAGACTGCAACATAAAGGAAATTGTCTGCAGTAACCAGGGGAAACTGTCGACTGCAACATGGAGGGGATTGTCTGCAGTAACCAGGGGAAACTGTAGACTGCAATATGGAGGGGATTGTCTGCAGTAAACCAGGGGAAACTGAAAACTGCAATATGGAGGGGGTTGTCTGCAGTAACCAGGGGAAACTGTAGACTGCAATATGGAGGGGATTGTCTGCAGTAACCAGGGGAAACTGTAGACTGCAAAATAGGCTGTTGAATAGTGAAGGACAAAGCCATACTAGGCCGGTAGCAGTGGTCTACTCTTTTCATATTCTACCACAGTGTTCAAGGAAATTTATGCTTGGATGCCGCTTCAACCCAAGAGAAACCCCCTTGATACCAGGGATGCTCACAAAGACTTGAGAGAGAGAGTCTGCTCCAGTGGGGGACCAAGATAAGATTGCCACGAGTGCCATATGTCTTTAATATACTGGTGAGAGAATAGGCAAAATGGAAACTGAATGCAAAAAGATTGCCGATGACAAACCAAGTTAACTGCTGAACATGTGGAGTAAAATGTCCACCACTGAATCACATTTCTTAGACAAAATTCTTCAATAGCAGACTAGACATTGAAGTGGAATGAACACATCGTTATATCCTGTCTTAAAATGTTATAAAATCAACAATAAATTTTTATCAGGATTAAATTTACATCAAGAGTAAGTTTTTACAATACACGCTTTAAATATCAAGAATAAGTTTTAGCGATATAAGTTTATATCAATAGTAACCAGGGGAAACTGTCGACTGCAACATGGAGGGGATTGTCTGCAGTAACCAGGGGAGACTGTAGACTGCAATATGGAGGGGATTGTATGCAGTCACCAGGGGAAACTGAAGACTGCAATATGGAGGGGAGTGTCTGCAGTAACCAGGGGAAACTGTAGACTGCAATATGGAGGGGATTGTATGCAGTAACCAGGGGAAACTGAAGACTGCAATATGGAGGGGATTGTCTGCAGTAACCAGGGGAAACTGTAGACTGCAGAATAGGCTGTTGAATAGTGAAGGACAGAGCCATACTAGGCCTGTAGCAGTGGTCTACTCTTTTCATATTCTACCACAGTGTTCAAGGAAATGTATGCTTGGATGCCGCTTCAACCCAAGAGAAACCCCCTTGATAACAGGGATGCTCACATAGACTTGCGAGAGAGTCTGCTCCAGTGGGGGAACCAAGATAAGATTGCCACGAGTGCCATATGTCTTTAATATACTGGTGAAAGAATAGGCAAAATGGAAATTGAATTAAAAAAGATTGCCGATGACAAACCAAGTTAACTGCTGAACATGTGGAGTAAAATGTCCACCACTGAATCACATTTCTTAGACAAAATTCTTCAATAGCAGACTAGACATTGAAGTGGAATGAACACATCGTTATATCCTGTCTTAAAATGGTATAAAATCAACAATTAATTTTTATCAGGATTAAATTTACATCAAGAGTATGTTTTAACAATACACGCTTTAAATATCAAGAATAAGTTTTAGCGATATAAGTTTATATCAATAGTAAGTTTTAACGATATAAGTTTATATCAATAGTAAGTTTTAACGATATATATTTATATCAAGAATAAGTTCTAGCGATATAAGTTTATGTCAAGATTAAGTTTTTACGATATATATTTATATCAAGAATAAGTTTTTACAATACAAGATGATATCAGGAACAATATCTGTAATTATTACTCCTGGCAGAGGAGGAACATGCAACACTTGTACTGAGTACATCAGTCAAGGAATAGTATTTGAAACCTGAGTTAAAATATCGGAGACCATAAACTTAGGCAGACAGAAGAGAGAAAGTTCTACACAGTGGTTTTCTGCTGTAGTAAATGTGAAACATTCAAGAGAAGACACATTTTATAACCTTATTCCATTTCATCAGCATTGATGCTGAGCTTCATCTCAAAAGGGCCATTATGCTGCATGTCACTTTATAAGATTTACCAATAAAAATCTTAAGATGAGGATAAACAACAGACAAGATGGAAATGAAATGCAAACAAGACATATACTGTACAAATTATATAACAGTTTACTTTTTGTACTAGTTTAATTTTTTGATACTTTATACAAGAGGTGACTTGCAATTAATATGTAAGTACCAGTGGAGGATATAGGCTAATACTGTTATGAGTGCCAGTATAGGCAAGATGGAAATAGAATGCGTATTAAGATGATGGCAAACATTTTTTACATACAATTTTTTTCTATCATCATGTTCATGAAAGAAACTTTATACAAATTCTGATATATTATTGAAAGAATTGTTTCAGGAGACGTAGTTTTTAGCAGAGGAGGAAAAATTTGCTGAATGATGCCATGTACCATTGACATCTATCCCCTATGAAAGTCTAAAGGATTAGAGAAGACAAAACCGTTAAAGTACAGTCCATTTGTTAACTTATTCACCCCTGAAGACACATTTGAACTCTTCCAACTCAAAAGTTCGAATATTTCATTATGAAATTTCAGGGGTAAATGAGTTAACATCATCAAGTAATAATGTTGATACCCCTTTGCTAAAAAAATGGATTCTAGAAATTTCTTCAGAACTTCTAGAATCCAGCTAACTTGATTAGTTTTATAATATTTATTTATGTATATATTTAAATATATCAATTTTTTATTTATATTTATAGAGGCAAGGGTGATGTATTATTATCATATGAGTAATTCAATATCTACTCCATTTAATGACCTTTTTTAAGAATACAAAACCTGGAGTCAAAAAATGCACTTTTTGTCGTACATTGCTACATTAATAGCACAGAGGAAGATCATTAACGACCATTACAGAAATGATCCTGCGATACCTACCTTCTATGAAAGTTTAGATAGCCAAGACAAACATCTAATATCTTGAATTATTCAAGATTTGAATTCGTAATATATTTTCATACGTGTACCTAACTGAATGTGAAGTAAAAACGCCTTTTGGAGAGTTTGATGATAACTTTGAAAAGGTCAAGTAACTCATTCACCCCTGAAATTTCATAATGAACTATTCCAACATTTGAAATTGGAAGGATTAAAATATGTCTTTAGGGGTGAATAGTTAAAAGTCCTGCCAATGGAAGACCTAATTCTTAATTTTCGAACACCTGATGGAAAATGGCTGTTTATCATTTGAGAATAAAGCACTACTAATAACATGTCTTTATCCACAATACAGCGTTAAGAATAGCACAAGTGTACAACAATATAGTTTGTCATGTAAACAGTTTCTACAAACAAAATGATAACCATCTATGACATCAAGAAAAAACTAGTGGTATCAATTTTATTATCTACATTCATTTGATAAGACTAAGTAAAAGACTTTTGATTAATGTTTACCTTTGACCCTAAATTCAACAGAAATGTTGGTACCCAGCGTGTAGTAGCATGTTAGTTTTAAGCGTGGCAAATGACTAGGGTCAAAATACAAGGGAAAGGTTTTTTTGTCCATGAGATGCGATTCCAAATAGGAAAAATAGAAAATGTCTGGGTCTGCCACCGATACATAGAGCTTACTACACACTGTTAACATTCAGTTTGTTGTACAATAAGTTAAAAAATAATATCTGAACAATGAGATTGATCGCTCAATACAAACAATGTTAAGTGTAGGTTTACAATACCCCAACACTGGAGCGATTCTCAATGAAACCTTAAACCAAACCTGTAGTTCAAAGCTGTAAGACTGTTTTATTAACAGGTGTTATGCAATTGATACAGAAGAAAGGAGAGTACATTTATATGTACCTGTTTTATGTCCTGTAAACTGATATGTGGTTTTTAAAACCCTCCAACTAGAATAAGGAGTATATTTAGGTCAATGGCAGAGTGGATTCTGACATCATTGACACACAGGCCTTCATTGACATGTTCCATCATGATTTTATAGCCCAAAACATTTAATCCTTTTTATTTTTCCCCTGAAAACGCTGACACTTGATTTCACTGATACCTGACTTGACTTAATTTAAAAAACATGCTTCATCATAATTTTATATCCCCAAAAGTCTGGTTCTTATGTATTTATCCCTGACTATAATGACACCTGTCTTTTCTGACACCTTTCTTAATTAACATGCTCCAGCATGATTTAATATCCCAAAAATTTTGATTCTTTAATATTTTCCCAATCTATAATGACACCTGTTTTTACTGACACCTGCCTTAATTAACAACCTCCAGCATGATTTAATATCCCAAAAATATCCCTGTCGTTACTGACATGTGTCTTAATGATCCCATTTAAGATTAACTTGAGCATGACACGGTAGGTAGCAGATGGATACAAAAAGTCTGTCCTTACATTTCACTGTTACAATAACATACAGCACCAATATATAAAAGTGGTTTAATCATGTTTTTTCTCTGTGCTCTGAATCACTTAGATTGAATCTAGTTGTTGCAGGATAATAGCCAGCACTATAAAAAAAGGTGGATTCAATTGATTTCATTTATACTGTTCGGTAAAGCATTCAATCAAAACACATTTTATCATATTTTCAGAAAACTAATGTACCGCAATATAATAAAATTACACAATGTACCAGGAACCGTTTGTCCAGTCAGACTTTCGCCCGCCCAAACTGTTCCCCTTCATTGGCAGAATTCAGAAGAAATTTTGCACCTTTCACATGTAATGACTATATGAATTAAGTATGGTGTGTATGAATATTTGCTGTCCGTTAAAATTTCGCCCTTATTAATGAGGGCAAAAATTAAAAGACGAACGAATAAGCTAATATTTCGTTCATCATTTCACACTTGACTTTGTTTTTAAGGTAATTTGATATTTTTTCAAGGACCCTATAAATTATAGGATTAAGGCTTAGGATGTGTTGATGGTGAATCATTTACAAAAAGCTAGGGCAGAATGAGTGTAGCACTGTAAGTGTGTATTACCTTGGACGTAACATGACAGTATTACACAGATATAAATACACAGATGTAACTACAGACCATGGTAGATCTGAGATACAATTACGTCTACTGGGTGAATATGCCACGATCTTTCCCAGCTTTGAGCGGCTTCAGTATTTGAAGAGCAGTATAGACATTCGTTTCCTAAAACACGGGCTGGATACAGAGACAACCAGGCCGGTGCCATCTAGATTGCTGGGACAATTGTACATGGTACACAGGAAAACTGCAATATTGCATTTTCATCAAATACCTGTTTTCCAGTGCTTGCTAATTCATAGCTTTGAGTTGATTCTTCCAAAAAGTCAAACGTTTCATTTTCTTTGTGTAAAGAAGGACAGAAACTGCCAAGTTTTCTTAGTGATGAAATTCGTTTCACTGTAATCCACTTGTCCAAGCCCATTTTGCAGTGATGCTGTAGCTACGAAGAGTTCACAGATATATCCTAGAAAAGGAAATAAATAAAAAAACCTTCATTGCCATATTTATATAATTTGCAATTGATGTGTTTTTCTGGCAGGAGCGAGTAGAAAGTTCACTTATGCTACATAAACATTAATGATCTGAGGTCAAAATGGTGATGTTGATGATCTGACAATGGTCAGAGAAGAAAACTTTTCTGCAAAAAATAAATAAGTTGCCAGGTATTGGCCACATGTGTGGTTTATCTCTGGATACCATCGACCCTTCTTTCACCACCAAAACCTGGCTCATCCCTAAATGACCGTATATGTAGTTGTTGATAGGATGGAGAGGAAGAACAAACCGAACAGATCAAATGTGAAATTAGCATATATTCTTGTAAGTGTGATAAATGGGATTCTAAATTTATTTTCCATTTCATAGCAGATATTATCCCGATTTCTTTTCTGTCTGACTCCGCTAAAATAAGCTTTTTAAAGTGCTCACCAAATAATATACAAGATTTCTTTAATTCTGTATGCACAAATAATTCACTTCGGCAAAACGCTATATCTATAAAGTTATATAATACTAACAGGTCAACATTACAGTATCCCTATATACAAATCGACGGTGTCAAATTTACTGTTTACATGTAGTGTGAGGGAATTTTCTAAGAATTAAGAATTAAGAACTGGCAAATGTCTGCAATTTCAAAATATAAATACGAACTAATTCTGGAAACAATGTTTGCGAAGAGTAGTAATGGTGAGATTAATATACTTGCAGGTGTTTGGTGATAGGGACTAACAGTAATTGATTCTGGTACTGTACATTTAATTGAACCACTATCGGTTTCTCTAGGGACACATGGAATGCTGTGTTTATGATTAAATCATTATCACATACCTTAATTGATCACACTTCAATCGGCTCAACCCAGCACAGTGGCTACATGTCTGTGGTATGTCGGCTGGGAACAATGCCTGGTTTAACATTTGGTGCAGAGTCTGGTGTCTGGCTCCAGGACAAACACTAATTGATATGTCATCAAATCCTAAAAAACAACAACATTGTTCCTAGTTTGAAATCAGAAAGCATCGATTATAAATACCTAGAAAATAAAATTGATTATATAATGTGTGCATTCAGCCTGTTTTTTGTCTTTGTGTTGGTTGTGTGTTTGTTTTACCAGAGTATTGATAAATTCTGTCACACGGATCAGAGACAGTGACATAGATAGAAATATTCTGCCATAATTCTTCAGTTACTGACATGAATAGCAACCAACAGGGTAATAACCCACAGGTAACCTTAATAACTTAGGTTACCCAAAAACCTACAGGATTGTTCTTCGTAGGTTCCTAAAATCTTACAGGGTTATTTTTTGTAGGTTCCTCAATAACCTACAGGGTTGTTTTTTGTACGTTCTTCAAAAACCTACATGGTTGTTTTTTTGTAGGTTCCTCAATAACCCACAGGGTTGTTTTTTGTAGGTTCCTCAATAACCCACAGGGTCGTTTTTTTGTAGGTTCCTCAATAACCCACAGGGTTGTTTTTTGTAGGTTCCTCAATAACCTACAGGTTTGTTCTTTAAAGGTTTCACAATAACCTACAGGGTTGTTCTTTGCAGGTTCCTCATTAACCTACAGGGTTGTTCTTTGTAGGTTCCTCAATAACCTACAGGGTTGTTCTTTGTAGGTTCCTCAATAACCTACAGGTTTGTTTTATATACACCCGTTGAAATTCGACGGGAGTATTATGGTATAGTGTCTGCGTCCGTCCGTCCGGTTAAAGTTTTGGTGCAAGTTTTTTAAGTGGTGTACATGTTCAGTCAGATCATGTGTTATTGTCCTAATTTTTGGCATGAATGTTCATGTGGGGTCTAACAAGGTCAATATGGATTTAATTTGGTAAAAATAATTCCTATTTTTGTAAATTTTGGACTTTACTTTTTTGGAACAAATTTTACCAAGTCCAAGAATATTTTGGCCAAGTCTTTACAAGGGTCTGATAATCAAGATGGCAGATGCTGAATTTGTCCTACATTTCCCATTCCCATTCATCTTTGGTGGATCCAGTAAAGAAGAATTGCCGATAGTGAGAATACAATTCCTATTCATGACTGATTATCATTTTTCTACTGTTGTGAAAATTTGTGGTTTAATTGCCAATTGCCAATAAAACTGACATGTCTATAAAACTAATATAAAATATGTTTGTTTCCTGTTTGCCTACCATCCCCAATTCAAAGTAATTGAAAAAGAGTTAAATACTGAACAATAATAATAAATTACACATTGCCAGAATCAACCCAAAATGCAACAGGAAACACATATTTTGTACAGACTGAAAAAAATGTAATTCTGAATTAAGACAATCACTCAATTCACACGAAGATAATTTTAAGCACAAATTTAGAATCTACTCAGATTCAATATGTATCTACATAGCCAATTATGGTAGACATGTCCCTATAAACCCACAAGTCAAATCCAATTAAGGGGAGTCAAAAACAATAATAATATCCTCTCAAGGGTCTACTGCATGCCCTGATTAAGAGGCATTAGGCAGTAGATTAGCAAAGAACCAATTAACATTACAGTGATGATAATCACTCTTGGTAACAAAAGCATCAGTGCAAGCATTTTTATCACATAGACATGACACTGGCTACCAGGTACTTTAAATATCAAACAAACAAAAAACCATTGGATAGGGTCAGACGGGCGTATTATGCATCCGTTTGTCGTGCTCTTGTTCTTTGTAGGTTTCTCAATAACCTTCAGGGTTATAATTTGTAAGTTAACATAAATCGTGCAGTGTCACAGTGTGTATCATCAAACTTGTAGAATTATAACATGGACAGTGCGGGGTAGGACAATTAAATATCTTACAGGACCAAACAAACAGTTGACAAGTCCAAACAAATATAAAAAAAGAAAGCTTACTTTGAATTACACTTTTATTTAAGTTGTTCTCATTAAGTTAAATCATTGCTCCGTTCATTGTCTTGTAAATGAAGGATATCCAGACGTCCTTATCATATGAAATATTCAGTAACTGTAAGCAACATTACAATGTTATTTTTTTTACTATCAAATTGCATTGGTTTATATACATTTCTTTATATTTGCTTGTATATTTTGTTCCTGAAATCAGGTCTCATATCAAATTTGATATGACAAATACGATATCCGGACGACACTGGTAGTTCAAAGTACATTGTATAACCCTAAAACCTGCAGTGTTAAAAGTTATAGGTAGCTATCAATTCTACAGCAGAACAATTCGTAGGTACATACTGTTATCCTAAACTTACTGGGTCATATTTTGAGCCTCAATCTCAATTTCTATGATTTTTGTTTGTGCAGTCAAAGACTGTAACTATACCCAACAGTGGTATTAGAAACGAGCTGGCCACGTGTCAGAGTTGTGTCATCAATGACCCCTGTGATCATGTTAGCAATAACAGCAGGCCCTTTTGTTGGCTGACTGCTGCATTCACTTACACAGGGCTAAACCTCTTACATTGTTGGAGTGACAACTTAACAGCGTATGTACGTGTTAATGTGATTTGATCCGATCGGCCACATTCATCAGCACATGCAGTTCCACAAACTTGATTTAAATCATTCTGGTCCAAATAGAGATAAGAAAGGAACAATGTTGAGCTAACAAAACAGGTTGGGAACAAAAAAAATACCGGTTTACAGAGATACAATACCTCTAAACAGGGATAACCTGGAATGGAAGTATACAAAAAAAATGTATACAAAAACTGCCGGTAAAAATTTATTATGAAAATTTGTATCTTCCAGCAAATAGGAAGATTTAATATTGATAAAACAAGATGCTAGTATGTAATGTTTGCAGAACCTTTTGAAAACTTGACTAATTCAGCAGCCATTTTGAATATCCTCTATTTCTTGCAACCTCTACACAATGCTAAAATTTGATCCTAAAGGTGTCGCTGAAGATATCATCATTTTTACCCGTAGCAATTTGAATTTTTGGTGTGCAAGTTTTAATTTCAATGTCCATTGTAATAAAAATATTATACTCCAAATGGGAAAATTGTACAATGAATACTTGCAATCTAACATAGAGCATTTTCAACCAGTGAATTGGCTGAATATTTCTTTTTTCTGAGATATGATGATATCATCTGAACAAACAGCTAAATAAATACCAGTTAAAGTATTATTTAACCCCAGGACGTACACACACAGGCTGTTTAATCTCCCCCCATGGACATTTCTAAAAGCTGGCAAGTATTATTACTTATTTAAGTCAACGGAGGAACTTTTTGATTTTGATTACACAAAGGGTGAAAATTAAATACAAAAAACCCAATACGACTCAGAACAAGCCAGTGAAACAGAACTCTGTTCCCAACCATCATCAATGATATATTACAACAATTTTCACAGAAAAGAAAGAATTAAAAGAAATTAAAAGAAAGAATTAAAAGAAAGAATTAAAAGAAATTAAAAGAAAGAATTAAAAGAAAGAAAGAATTAAAAGAAAGAATTAAAAGAAAAGAAATAAAAAAATGCTTAATTAGAAGTAATGTTTATTAGTTTTTAAAATTAATGTTACTTCAGGTTTGAAAGATATTGATTTGAAATTAAAAAATATAAGCTCAGAATTATACATGTCTGACTTAAATAATTGTTTACACTGAAAAAATGCTGCCAGTTCATCTGAAATTATAAGAATTTATACTAAAATGTTGCTATACTGATTTCTTTTTCTATTGTACTTACAACTCAGATGTCAGAAAAAAAAATTTCGAAAGAATTTAAAACGAACACATCGTTAAGTGACGTACATGTACAAAACTATATAATATCTTGTAATGAACCAAACTTTTTTTGTTATATTAGAATCTTCATTCAAAAGTGTTTTGAACAGAGTAAGGTGGACTTGCAATGTTTCATAATAATGTTTATATATAGTTCTTTAGCTTTGTTCCTTGGCATTCAATCCTTTGAATGTATATTGTTTGAATGAAAAATGCAGTTAAGTTAAATTTGAATTTGACAATTTCATAACAGGAGTTTGTAACAGCACCAGGAAGTGTTGAGAAATATGACAGTTGACAGTTCAGGTACTAAATACACTGGAAATAGTGGCCTGAAGTGGTAATGCAATACAATTCAATCTTTTCGATATTAGTGACTATCAATATATCATTATAAAAATACTATTGAAAATAACACCTATAATAACTCTTAAGTGTTTCAAAGTCCAGAATTGTAAAATAGAACAATTTAAAATCTCTTTCTTCAATAAGACTACTATTGACTGGAACCATATCTGACCGACATCTCCACGCATAGTACCACGTACGGTGGAGAGTTTCAAAGGAACCCTCACCCTTCAGAACTACTAGACTACCTAGCTCCCCTCCCCCGACGCGATACATGTCCTTAGGGATGACTGCGCCGTATACCCACAGATACAGATAATCTTTGTTAGAGTGTAAATTAGTGTTAATTATTTTGTAACCTTACATTTGCATTTGTTATATACAGTTGGTTGTAAAAGCCTTAAAAGGCTTGTGTTGCCATGTTTGTAAATGTACCGACTATATATATAAGATAAAGATTACTTGACTTGACAATAACCACGATCTCCTTGTGTTATGAATTCTTCATACATTATACAAGAAATACATATTTTGTTCAAAAGAATCAGAAACAGTCAATTTACCTGTGTGTGGTGCTGATCTTAAAAGTCAGAGGTTTACTCTGCAATATCCAACCCTACTTTTGTACAACCTTATAAAACACAGTACCACGTTGAAAGTATTGTTTCAAGAATAACATCCCTGATCACCAGAATGAAAGACATACTTTGTAGAAATGCAGAGAAGTTTCTCACTAATCTCACTAACTGTTGACATGTAAAGACGACCGTCTGCACATCCCCTAACGGTCACGTTTTTCCCTGAATTTGATTTGCCTTTTCAACATTTCTCCCACAGCACAGTAGACAGAGACTAGATCTAGAATTCACCCGTAATATAATCAAAAAGTATCTCCATAACATATGTCAGACACCTTGACAGAGAGTCAATGATCCCAATAGATATAGGCAGTTAATTATACTCGCCATTAGATAAGTATAGGCTCCTCCCACAGATATAAGGTTGGTACATTTCAGCCAATCAAATTACACTACACCTTTAGGTTGACAGCTGACAATTCAACCTGCTAGTTCTGTAAGCCATGTGTGCTGTACATGTATTGGTGCACGTTGAATGTACATAGTCAATGTTGTAGCCTGTTTAGCCCGAAATAACAGGCTATTTAAAAGAAGCTGTTGTCTGTTACTGTGACACTTAAAACCTCCAAAAGTGCCCCAGTCGTAACGCTCATTGATCTGGCAGTGTCTCACCAGGAGTCATATTACCAAAGTGTGCAGCTTTTAATATTGACCCTAAGGTATGCAGACAAGGTCGACCCTATCAACAGAATTGTCACAAAAACATATCACTTACATAACAGTCTTGTTACATGTATTTATAATTATGTAAGACACACTCAAAGATGAGAAGTTTGTCAACTTACAGAGAAAACTTTAGGATTTGGATCCTCCTTATGATGATCACAATAGTGGTTTTTAGATTTTTACACCAAAATTTTTGCAGGAATGTCATTTAGTTAGCTACTATCCTTCCCATGTATCCTTCACCCATACATTTCTCTTAATTGGACTTGCCCAGTCATTGATTTGGTTAAGATTCAAATGTGGGATACATTGGTATTTTCTCTTGCTAGTTGGTGGCCCCTACCAGAGTCAAGCATGTAATTTGCAATAAAAATAGCCTCAGCTACTGTATTTGTAAACACGGTCAGCACATGATAGAGGATCACTGGGTCTGATGCTGGTAGAGACGTTATCTGTGTTCACTGTCAGCTGTGATTAACTTGTAAACTTTTAAACCTTTTAAACTATTTACCATATTTGCCAAAAGTAGCACCAAGGGCACTTGTTCAAAGTGAGATGTATATTAGGATAATAAATAATCTGAGTTATGTTAGAAAAAGTTGTGCAACTTCAACCGGTAATATCATAGAAGAGGACAAAAAACATTTGATTGTGGCTGGTCAGGTTTTAAGACCCCACTTCACCGAAGTCCTGTAAGCCATGATCACCTGATATATAAATCACTGCTTAATACCATTCACTGGGTCTGGTCACAGGTCTGCGAGAGGGGGGTCTATAGAATTTCAATTCCTTCCTCAAAAGGGGGACGGGGCTCTCATTAGAGCGAATACAGTAATAATGCTATCGTAGCATTCTGATAAAGGATCCATGCCAGTCTTAGGACTGTCACCTCAGTGTACTGTATATGTAATATCTGTTTATAAAAATAAACTATAATACTTACAGCAGGGTTAAGTTGCCGCGATATTCATTTAGATTTTTAGCTCACCTGGCCCGAAGGGCCAAGTGAGCTTATCCCATGGTGCAGCGTCCGTTGTCCGGCGTCCGGCGTCCGTCAACTTTTTCCTTTAAAATGCTACTTGTCCTGAATGGCTCAGAGGATTTTGACCAAATTTGGTCAGGAGCATCATTGGCCAAAGGGTTCTCAGTTTTGTATAAACGAAGGGTATAACACCCCTGGGGGCAGAGGGGCGGGGCCAAATAGGGGGAAAATAGGTAAATCTTTAAAAATCTTCTTCTTCTCAACCAATAGAAGGATTTTGACCAAATTTGTCCTAGAGCATCTTTGGACAAAGGAGACTCAAGTTTGTATAAACGGAGGGTGTGG
>NW_018408902.1:3245512-3249364 GCF_002113885.1 Mizuhopecten yessoensis | reverse complement strand
TTGGGCCTCTTGTTTTATAAACTAAGGGCTCATAAAATCTATGTTAATTACTTTAAAATGTAAATGGCAAGACGTGCTCATACACGTAAATATACTTTGTCCGGAAATCTTTTAACGTTTCGGAGCCGTTCCTTATCGTAGCATTGAATCCAGGTGTTTTCAATGATTGCATCAAAGCCGAGACTTTCAAACATTTCACGTACCCTGATGAATAACGTGTCGTCACAATCTCAGAAACTACGAAGGTACTATAATGACAGCCATTTTCCCATTACATGTTTAATTCAATAATTGGCCCAAACTATGGACATTTGCACTTCGTCATTACCAAATTTGTTGAGTAGGATTTTTATTATAACAATAACAAGTGTCAGCCGACAATTGTCACGGAACAAGACATGTATTCAACGCAAATTGAAACTGACTTAGCTGCACGTGTTATGTATATCCAGGGTTTTCAGTTACTTTTTGCATAGGTGGTTAAAAATCTTTAATAACTAATTAAAAGCCAAAGACCCCGGCCAAAGCACTGGAACAAGTTTGCCCTCCTCTCATGGTCATCACTAATTTTATACACGATATTCATGAACAAAACTAAACATATTTTAACTATACAATAATCCCAGGTGAGCTATTAAGGCCCCTGGGCCTCTTGTTTTTTTTTACAGAATCATGCACACAACCTAGTATCTTTCAAAGACATTTTTACTCTGAAATTTTTCATGAAAATGACAAAAAATAGCATCACTAAATACATAATGATCATCCAGGTAAAGTTTGTGATATATGTATGTAGACTATGTTTGCTCTGAAATAATTTAAATTCTGAGAAAACATACATGTCACACATTTTGCCGATAATGTAGGTGTATTATATACATGTACTTATGTAAGTTGTTATTTTTAGACCGGTTGGTGGTGACACAATATTGATTTACTAAGAATGTCTTTGAACTTTGATCTTTTGTTTTCTCCGAATTGATTAAAATGAACTTGAAGTTTTCCTTGTAAAACAAATTTCATGATGTTATACGTATTACATAATACAGGCTATAGTAGTATCAGATTGTGGCTTTAAGTCTTCCAAGAATTTGTGTCATTTGATTTCTGTACACCATTGTCTCTTCTGAGAACCCGTCACAGTGGCTTTTATCAGCAGTGATTTAAGGAACCGTCCAAGTCAGGAAGTTTATAATAAGAACACATATTTTCTGACCGTTCTCTCCATGTGGACTTTGGACCCCCTTCCTGGTAATGAACATTCCTAGATAGGTTTCTGTATTTGCTTTCTCATTTGGTTTAACAATGAAAGTTTCATATGTTTTCCTTACTTGTTTATTGGTGAACACCTAGGACATTGTTAGGTTATGAATGCTGATAAGGTGATGATGTCACCCCTAGTATCACTGGTTTTAATTCTACATAATTTATCTCTGTCCCTTCGTCATCTGGCGTCACCCTTCTGGGAATCTCAAATTACCCAACTTTTGTCTCTGGAGTGATCAACCCCTCCTGTTATATCCTTTTGAGTCCTGAGGAATGGCCCGAATTACAGCGTATACAGAACTGCTATTGTAGCATTCTGATACAAGATTCTTCTTGGCAATCATTAAGGACTCAGACTGTCACCTCAGTGTACTTTTGTATAATAATTACAATAAGTTTATATAATAATACTAATTATTTTATGAATGACCCTAGCGACTAAACAACGACTGGTCTGAGTACTACTTGACTAAATTAGATGAACAGACCACATGGGCTTTGTGAACAATGTTTACTTGCCGAAATATACGCAATTTAAATTCCAATTTAATCCGCCTTGCTACTTCCAGTCGCCATTTTGTAAACAGGACCTAATCTCGAGCTGATGCGCGTTTGAAAGAGTTAAAGTATTGCAAAGCTTCTAAACGATCGTGCCCAGAACATACTCTCTAAGGATGATGTTTTTGATAAATTCACTATCAATTATTTACTATATTTCTTTTCTGTATCACTTTCATTAATTCATAAAAGAACAAATTTATTTTTTCCCCTTCAAACTTTTTTCTTTCAAATGTTAAAACACATTTTTTTGGAAAAAATGTTCTAGTTTCCAGATTATGATCAAACGTCGTCTGCTTCGCAAACATTCAAGAAATAATATTTACAATGTATTAATATTGTTTTTGTTAACTCGTTTATTCTTTAAACTATCTTTAATTAATAAATTATCAAGATTTTGTGAATTGAAAAATTGCATTTTATTATGGAAGGTTACGAGAACGTGACCCGGAAATACCTCGCAACATAATCAGGATGGTAAATAAAAAACTGACGTGTATCGAACATTAACAGATTAATACGGTATGTATTGAGACACTGATGTGCTAGAATACAACACAAGGTAACATTCATTTAATCAATTGCTATCACATCAAGTACTAATTGAAATTTATGCGAAAATATCAGCATTAAATGTTTGCGATCGTGCAGACCTACTTTCGTTTTACCAGTTTACAGTTTACGAAACATTTGTAGATGTCGGCATTCGGGGGGAGAGTCCACATTTCCAGGGGCGGGGGGGTCATGAGGGGAAAAATTGAGGAAAATGGTGAAAATACATGATTTTTAAAGAAAATTATCAGGGGGGTGGGGTTCCTGAAGGCCAAACAGTATACCTTAACTTGTGTCCTTCATCGTGCCGAAGATTATACATAGGCGCATGCGAGGAAAAGTTCGTGATTTAAAGCTTGTGTGTGTGTTTTTTTATCTTAAAACTATCGGATAAAAGCATAGTGGCATGTTACATCAAAATACAAGAAACAAGAATCATGATTTTATGTTGAATATATGTCATAGTTAAAATAAGCTCTCAGGAGCTTGTATTTCGACAAACATGCATGTATACATGTATATATATATATATAAATGGTAAAACATTGTAACAGTGTAAAGGCAATCACCAAATTTTATCACAAGATACCTACGTTGGAAGGATTAAGATAAAGAGGCTAAATAATCATGCTGTACAAAATTCGGCACTAAAACAACTTACTTAAAAACCAGTCCAGAGGGCAGGTGATTGGGACATAGCATTTATTTGTAACCTGGAGCACAGGTTTGGTAGCCGTCAATATTAAAAGACATTTTTAGTATTGATGCTGCTCGTGACGCCAGTTATGTATTTTTCGCTTACAAGTTAAAGCATCATTATCCAAAGAGAAGAATAGTACGAATTGAAAAGTGAATTGCCTACAGCTCGTGTCAAAAATAAAAACATTCCTCTCATGTTATTTCTCGTCACCTGGACATTTGTAAGTTAGAACAGCTGGTCTCGCAGACACTTAAACTATGTACACAATATATATACAGTTATACCACAGTATTGTATTGTCTCGGTATGGCTACGAATGCATTCCAGGTCAGATAATAGAGCATCAAATGTATTAAATTCAAATATATCACCACTTCACGACAATCATGGATTCATATGGGTACAATGTTATTAAAATAACATTCATACAATGCATGCAAGCTGAAATTAACAAATCATCTGTTTAAAATTACAAGTCATCATTTCCATGAAATTATCCAAATAAATAAGATCTTTATGTCAAAATAAACTTCAGGTTTGATTTAGTATTGTTTAATGTATGTCCTATCAACAGCTATACATGGTCATTTAAAGACGGCCTCCCCATATGCTAGATGCATGCGTGTGGTGAGTTCATGCATAATTAATTTGTGTTTTGGGAGTCTGTGGTATGTTCATCAGTTTGTCTCCTTGTGATAGCGCAGGACTGATGCTGACTTTATAGTGTCATTTCACTGGAGCATACTGCTGAAGACACATCTTATTTTACGATCTAA
>NW_018408902.1:3242508-3243990 GCF_002113885.1 Mizuhopecten yessoensis | reverse complement strand
ACATATATAGGGTGCTCCCATAGCTACCACTTTCTTTAAAATGTAGATTTTCTTCCCGTTGTTTTTGGAAAAAAATATCCAGAAATTTTAGATAGTTTTGAAGTTTTGCTTAAAACTTACCATACTGACAATGTCAGACAATTTCAGACATGCGAAACATATAATAATGTGTAATTCTTCTTGAATTTGGTGTACAGATAGATCTTGAATTGACAGATCTGTCAGATCAGCACAAATTACTTGATTAGAGTCTACATGAAGAGTTATGTCCCTTCACTTTCTTTTCAAGATTACATGATTCAAACAATTTTCTGCTTGAGTCATCGAATCTGTCAAATCTGTCAAATCATAATTTAATCTACATACAATGTACATGGGGGAGGGGGGCTAAAAGTTGGCCCCCTGAAGCTGAAGAATCGGGGATTTTCTTTCATGTCTACTACTTGGGGGACATTGAACAGACCAAAATAGATCTTCTACTCCCATTGCAACACACTTGGGATCTTAAATCTTTCCTTTCTGTCTTCACTGTTCTGCCTTTCTTTGTCGTGCCGCCTGAGAAGCATGTCATTGGCGGCGGCAGTCACATTTAAGTTTCCCAGACTTTTTTTTCGCCTGCATTTACCATATCAATTTGTAACTTTGTGTGTGGCCTAATCATAATAGATTACAGATCAAGTTCGAACCACGGGCCAATGTTTTATTTTTTTTGCTAGAGTTACATGTATGCATGGCCCTTTCTTACTCCAACAATGTTAGAAGTTTTACACGGCAAAAAAACTTTTGACAGGTGCCGCGTAACCTCTAACTGCCCATAGCTGAATTTCCCGATGCTGACTATCACATTTTCAAAGTTCGGATTAAGAAAGTGTATATCGTGTTTACATACATTTAAATGGTCAAAAGGGTCCAATAAATATTCCTTTCCATAAATCCATGATTATATGAGAAAATTTTCATGTCAAAGACATAAATAATGAGTTTTTCCTCATTCGAAGCGAAGCAGACAGCATTTGCCATGATTTTTCCGGTTAATACAAAAATGGATTACATGTAATGTTTCACAAGCGGAATACAAACAAACTCTGTATCATTTCTTTGCTTTTCAAACCCCCCCTGATATTTTGTATTAATCCAGAAGCCATGTTTTAAATGTAGGTCAGAGATGTACTACAACGACATGGACATGTATTTTGAGTGTTCTATTCCGTAATATACTATATATTTGTGTCTGTGACATATATATGAGATCTATATTATATAAACCGTGAGTAGACATCGTTGTCATGAACTGTTAACCACTTATGGGAGTTTTTCAAGCCGATTTTGTTCCGCCCGGATTTTGGGCGGAAACTGCATCAAAGAATTAGTGCTTCGGAAATGAGAGGTCGCAGTCGGCAAAATCATATCCGATTGAAAAAAGGCCGACCAGCGGCCTCTCATGTTATGGGAGTAGGCCCTTTCTTTGCACATTGGAAGTTA
>NW_018408902.1:3241171-3241734 GCF_002113885.1 Mizuhopecten yessoensis | reverse complement strand
TCCAATATGTTATGGAGAGGGTAATAACATACAGAAAAAACATAATAATATTAAAATCAACTTAAAGTGTAGTACCTTGTGTGTGTGTATGTTTCAGGTTATCAAGATCAAAGTGGTTGTAACTTTTTATAGAACACTTAAACTAATTTCACATGGCAGCGGGGGCATTTATGTCTTACAGACCTTTTCTAGTCTCTTTAAACATCCCCCAATAACCTTGAGGCCCAGAGACCTGGTATTGGGCCTGTAGCGTGCTGGGGTGAAGGGCTATCAAGTTTGTTCAAATGAGTGACCTTGCCCGACTTTTCCAGGTCACAAGGGTTAAATGAGGTAAAATGTTTAAACAACTTATTTTCAATAGGGGCCCAGAGACCTGATATTGTGCCTGTAGCATGCTTGAAAAAAG
Source organism: Mizuhopecten yessoensis (assembly GCF_002113885.1). Lineage (NCBI taxonomy): Eukaryota > Metazoa > Mollusca > Bivalvia > Pectinida > Pectinidae > Mizuhopecten > Mizuhopecten yessoensis. The sequence continues at coordinate 3,241,328 of NW_018408902.1, read as the reverse complement.
GACTACCAAGTTTGTTCAAATGAATTATCTTGCCTGCCTTTCAAGGTAACAGAGGTCAAATGTGCTAAAATCTTAAAACAACTTCTCAATAACTAAGAGGACCATGCTATTGAGCCTATAGCATGCCTGGATGAGAGGCTACGAAGTGTGTTCAATG
>NW_018408902.1:3210824-3239448 GCF_002113885.1 Mizuhopecten yessoensis | reverse complement strand
AAAAACATTTTATGCACAATATGTGGAGCTCTTTTGGGCCGTATGGACTCCGACTTTATCAAGTGTAATAAAATGTTTGCTTAAGCTTTTGGAAAGCTTTTCAGCCTTTGATATTAAAGGTCAAGGTCACCTACTATAAATAGAACATCGGTGTATAAATATAAATCTTATTACCGGTTAGCTTGTAAAAATAAATAATAACAATAATTTGAGGTTCTGATATACCGCTTTATCACAACCTAGTTGTAGGTCGGCTCAAAGCGGTTCACAAATTATTATCTGTGGTTATAGGGCCTTTGCAACCAGCCAATATCTTTCTCAACTCTCAGGGGAGCATACAGCCAGTGCTGCCATTTCAGTGCTCACAGCTACGTGTAGCATTCAACAATTCTAGCATTGCCCAACCACATACTAATTTACAGCTGAGTAGACTGGAACAAGCAGACTTAAATATCTTGCTCAAAGATATAACTTAGTGCCGTGTCTCGAACCCACAACCCTTTGGTCACGAGCCCAGCATTCTACCACTAGACTACCTACTAATGTAGCTATATACTAGAGGGGTTATTATACAACTAGGGGAAAGCTAGGGTGGCTTAATGAAATCTTAATAACATTGTTGTGTCTTTAGGACACTTGTGTGTTATGGGATTGTTTGTCTGTTTCTTTTGTTACTCAACGCTTTTTCAACTATGTGACTGAACTCTTGAACAATCTAACACCTGAAGTTGTCAACGCTGCCATCATTGATCTCTTTAAAGGCCCGGTCACACAGCCTTTCGCGTCTGTATCGCGGGTAAAATTTCGCGATTTTTTTTGCCAGCGGTTGCCCGTGGTGGAAAATGTGCAAAATTGGCTTACCCGCGGTTTCCCCGTGGTATGCCCGCGGAACAGACGCCGGCGACTGTTCCGCGTCCTTATCGCGGGTGAAGCGCGGCGGTACCGCGGCCTACCACGGGTATAATAAAGCAGCCGAACCGGACCACCCTCCTCCTCCTCCTTCGTCTTCTTCTGTCAATGAGGAGCTGATGGACCTGTACCACTTGGTTCTGATGCTGCTGGAGCAGCAAGACGAGGTCATTACGGTGACGGGGATCCATGTTCACCCCTTGACGTCTGGAGCACAACTGACGAATGCTCGGCAAATCGCGCTTTTTATATACCTAAAATCAGACGTTGTACGGACGCGATTAGGCCATGGACAATCGTATTTGGGACGTGTACAAGACGCAATTGAACATGATTAGGCCGGTATTGGGGCGCGCTGTTTACGCGGAGAAAGGCGTTTGTCCGTGTGTACACGCGGTACACACGCTAATGCACGTGATAACAACGCGGTACAGACGCGGAACAAACGTGCTATGACCGTGCTCCACCCGCGATTACCCGCTAAAATTTTGCGTCCTACCGCGTGTAACCACGTCTTAACCGTGGCCGTAGCACTTCCTAGCACGTTCGTTCCGCGTCTGTACCGCGTCTTTACCGCGTGTGTACCACGTGTACCGCCCCCGATTTCCCGCGGTCTAAATTTTTGGGCAGCCCAAAACTTTTTCGCGCGGCCAACCGCGTGTGAATTTCTTACCGCGTGTAACGACGGGTAAAGTACGGCTGTATCGCGTCTTTATCGCGACCTCAAAGCGTCCAACAGCGTCTGCTTCACGGGCAGAAATTTTTGGCCGTGATTCGGCCGCGATACGCCCGTGGAGGGCTGTGTGACCGGGCCTTTAAATCAAGACTGAACCGTGCATGGAAGGAACACCCAGGCAAATTTAGCCCCGCATGCTACAGAACAGGGGGAGGGAACAGACGGAAGTGCATGTGTACCGGTAACACAAGTAGATGGGTCAATATTGATTGATTGATTGGTTTTATGTCCACTTCACTACCGAGTAGTTTGAGTAGTTCGGTTATCCAGCAAGCGAAATGTTATAGACTAATGGTATTCATGTCGACAACGGTGAGTAAACGGTGAGTTAATGTCACAGTGGGTGTTCATGATTCATTTGTAGGGTGAAGTGTCCGAGAGGGTTTCATAATTGATATGTCTACACATTGTGATAAGTGTGTTCAACCTAACTTATTAACCAATCAGATGTCACCTAGATTATAGGTGTATGTCAATTGCAGGGAGGTTTTCCATGTAATACACCTGTAGTAGGAATCAATTGTCTGGTTGGTTGGTTTTTCAGGGAATTTAATCTTTGAAAGATTTTTTTCGTGTAGGTTCAGGTGTTTGCTTGTTACCTCCCTACTTTTCCAGCACATTAGGTATGAAACGTAACACATACAATTTTATGTCAGATCATGTCAAGACTGGTGCTAATATCCTTGCGAAATGCTATGCTAACTCAAATGGACACTTCCGTTTTCATTTGGGTACCTCATTCCACTCCCAAACTGTGTAACTATAAAGTGGAATTATTTTTAATGGCATAACAATATCTTTAAAATTCTTTTTAAAAACATAAACTCATGTCTTGCGTTACTTTTTTGAAAATATGATAAAGAAGAAATAAAATAAAAAAGTTCTGTGTTCTGAGATTAAATATGAAAACAGATCCAGAAAGAGTCACGGTATTCGAACCTGGACCTCAGATGACACTGTACAATTGCTCTAACTAACCTAGCTAACCGGACACTAGTAGAACCTCTAGTCAGTTTGTGCTACTGTTACATAGACAACCGTTTTTTGGTGAGATTATTTGTACAGTTGTACAGGGCGATATCCAGTTAGTCAAACCTTTTGTCCGAGTGTCGCACACAAGGACAACTTGCCTGGGTTTTTAGCTTGCAAATATCTGTTGACGATAGAAAAACTATTCTTATAGGTGGGGTCCCAAGTTAGACCATATCGTAATAAAGAGATTGTTTTACTTAGTTTCCATAGGGTAATTTCTGTACATATAGGGAAAATTTCTGTACATATAGGGAACATTTCTGTACATATAGGGAAAATTCGGTACATATAGGGAAAATTCGGTACATATAGGGAAAATGCGGTACATATAGGGAAAATTTGGTACATATTGGGAAAATGCGGTACATATAGGGAAAATTTCTGTACATATAGGGAAAATTTGGTACATGTAGGGAAAATTTCTGTACATATAGGGAAAATTTGGTACATATAGGGAAAATTTGGTACGGCACGGTAGTCCAGTGGTAGGACGCCGGGCTCGTGACCGAAGGGTTGCGGGTTCGCACTACGGCACGGCAATGTGTTGTATCTGTGAGCAAGATACTTTTCTCCGCTTGTTCCAGTCTACTCAGCTGTAAATGAGTATGTGGTTGGGCAGTGCTAGAATTGTTGAATGCTAGCTGTTAGCGCCGAAATGGCAGCTCCGGCTGTATGCTCCCCAGGGAGTTGAGAAATGTATTGGCTGGTTGCAAAGGCCCTATAACCACGGATAATAATTTGTGAACCGCTTTGAGACGACCTACAAACTATGATGTGATAAAGCTGTATATAAGAACCTCCAATTATTATCATTATTATTACATAGGGAAAATGCAGTACATATAGGGAAAATGTGATACATGGATTTAAAAAAAAAAAAAAAAAGTTATCAACATAATATCCAATATTATAATAAGTGGATTCCACTGTATAACACTACCATACTAATATTCTGTTGATGAATCAAACTTGAATGAGTCAAATTTCTCGCTGTATTGAGTAAAATTAAGGTCTGTTCGTTATGAAAACATTGAAAATTACAAATAATAAATCAAAGTGATCATTTTTTCCCCCTGTACATTACATTGGAAGTAGGCCTGTGTCAAAGAAACTTGTATGTACAACTTTTATTTATGATTTGTTTCTCATCCCTTAAAATCACTACAACATTGGCCAACGGGAATCACCCTCAACAACATGGTGATGACTACATTACCAAAATAGGATTGACAAAGAAATACTGAATCTGATCAGGTCACCGTGCAAACTACAGTGGATGTAAAACAAATATTTGTAGATTTAAAATTGAACTTGCTAGCCTGTGTTTTGTCACTTAAGAATCACATTCAGGGTCTCAACGATGTTTGATGTTCAACATTCGTGAGTCAAAGTTCTGGTGTTTTAAAATTTTCACAATGGACCTCACAAAGTCTGAAACAGTGAAGTTTGTCTGTAATTATGTCCCTCTAGCTAATTGAAGATAATTTTATTTCCACATAAAATAATTCTTTGTGTAGGGAAAGGACAAGTCTATTACTTCATAAATACCAGTGTGTACATAAAATGCTACATATATACAGTGGCCAGGAGAAAAAGTTCCTTACATATGCAGCAAGTATGAAATTGAAGATATGTATAAATATATATTTGCTAATACAATATCATATTTAATGCATTTATTACAAAAAACTTCCATGCAAAATACACTGAGTGATCTATTGGGCTAGTGGAATTGATCTCCCAGGCAATCCTATACATTTTAAAGATCCTTAGGAACAGATGTGGCAATAGTGGGTGTTTGTTTGGCAGTCGGATATGTAAACGATGATTATCTGTGAGTGTGTAACGTGACGTGACGATAAACATATGACGAGCCACACTGGGATTTGAATGGGAAACCTATGCACTTATCTGAGAAGTGAAGCTTGTGATTATTGATTGACCCATCTAGATCAGCTGTGCTCCTAATTCTCTATGGGGATATACATCCACTAGCCTGATATAAATATTTAAAATGCAGGTAGGTATGTGGAATTTTTGAAAATCTGCATGTGGACTGGTCCATTTTGCATGAAATTGCACACTGCTTGGGAGGTGTTACTGAGTTTTCTAAGCATTCACCCATTGGTATCACCGATAAGCCTACACCTTCTTGTAACAGGTTAAGTTCTCAGATATCTAAGTGAACAGATACATGCTGGTATTCTCTGCCACATTCACACCTACTGGTAACAGGTTCAGTTCTCAGATATCTAAGTGAACAGATACTTGCTGGTATTCCCTGCCACATTCACACCTACTGGTAGCCGGTTCAGTTCTCAGATATCTAAGTGAACAGATACATCTTGGTATTCCCTGCCACATTCACACCTACTGGTAGCCGGTTCAGTTCTCAGACTGGGAGATCATTTGACTACAGGATGTAAATTTTGAGTTTGTTTAAGTTTGGACTTAAATGAGGGAATTTCGAGGGATATTGGTAAATTTTGGTCAAAATGATAGAGTCTCCGTCCTAATGAGGGAGGGGTGACAGCTATGTTAATGAGGGAGTCCTCCTCCTTATGAGGTAGGGTTGACATTTATGTTAATGAGGGAGACTTCCTAATAATGAGGGATGGTTGACAGCTATGGGAGGGAGTCTCGATCCTAATGAGGGAGGAGTGACAGCTATGTTAATGAGGGAATCTCCCTCCTAATGAGGGATGGTTGACAGCTATGGGAGGGAGTGTCTCCCCTAATGGGGGAGGGGTGACAGCTATGTTAATGAGGGAGTCTCCCTCCTAATAAGAGAGGGCTGACATTTATGTTAATGAGGGAGTCTCCCTCTTAATGAGGGAGGAGTGACAGCTATGTTAATGAGGGAGTCTCCTTCCTAATGAGGGAGGGTTGAAAGCTATGTTAATGAGGGAGGGATGACAGCTATGTTAATGAGGGGGTCTCCATCCTAATGAGGGAGGATGACAGCTATGTTATTGAGGGAGTCTTCTTCCTTAAATGAGGGAGGATGACATTTATGTTAATGACGGAGTCTCCCTCGTAATGAGGGAGGGTTGATAGCTTTGGGAGGGAGTATCAATCCTAATGAGGGATGGTTGACAGCTATGTTAATGAGGAGTCTCCCTTCTAATGAGGGAGGGCTGAGATTTATGTTAATGAGGGAGTCTCCCTCCTAATGAGGGAGGGTTGAAAGCTATGTTAATGTGGGAGTCTTCCTCGTAATGAGGGAGGGTTGATAGCTTTGGGAGGGAGTATCAATCCTAAAGAGGGATGGTTGACAGCTATGTTAATGAGGAGTCTCCCTTCTAATGAGGGAGGACTGAGATTTATGTTAATGAGGGAGTCTCCCTCCTAATAAGAGAGGGCTGACATTTATGTTAATGAGGGAGTCTCCTTCCTAATGAGGGAGGGTTGAAAGCTATGTTAATGAGGGAGTCCTCCTCCTTATGAGGTAGGGTTGACATTTATGTTAATGAGGGAGACTTCCTAATAATGAGGGATGGTTGACAGCGATGGGAGGGAGTCTCGATCCTAATGAGGGAGGAGGGACAGCTATGTTAATGAGGGAATCTCCCTACTAATGAGGGATGGTTGACAGCTATGGGAGGGAGTCTCGATCCTAATGAGGGAGGAGGGACAGCTATGTTAATGAGGGAGACCTCCTCCTGATGAGGTAGTGTTGACATTTATGTTAATGAGGGAGTCTCCCTCCTAATGAGGGATGATTGAGAGCTATGTTAATGAGGAGTCTCCCTCCTAATGAGGGAGGGCTGACAGCTATGTAAATGAGGGAATCTCCCTCCTAATGAGGGATGATTGACAGCTATGTTAATGAGGAGTCTCCCTCCTAATGAGGGAGGGTTGACAGCTATGTTAATATATATACCACGAATATACAGAGATAAAACAACAACTCTGTTTACCATTTTTCTGTCCAATATTGGAGATAAAGAAACCAGTTCAATATCCAGTAGTTTATGCTTTTTCATCATAATAATAATATTTACATTTGTATAGCACTTATTTCATAATAATGATATACAGCATTTGTATAGTGCCCTATATATAGTTTGCCAAATCGCTCTAAGGTTCTTTACTGGACATACATAATGGTATTCCTACAGTGACAGTTATAGATAAAGAAGATAAAAACGCCAAACAAATCAGCCTTTTACACCAGTTGATAAAACACCTGTAAAGTAAATCAAATCACCCACATATGGAGGCAATCTCTTGAGAGCAAGAATTTTACCTGGCATTATGTCGTCCGAAATGTGATCTTCACCAAGTAGGTTTGATCAGGACAACAGTGAAATATTAGCCACCTCAAAATTAAACAACTATACAGTAGACCTCTACCCACTGAGGTAGGATTGTACAGGAATGTGGTCTTCTCCCACAACCACGATACCGTACGTTTCCTCACTCACGACTCATTGGACAGAAGTTGGTAAACATTTTTGGTTCCCCACTATTGGGGGACAACCAGGACATAATCTCATTTGTTCAATATCTTAATAATGATGTCACATAACAATACTTTGCAATGTTGTCTCCCCTTAATTGTGATGTCGTGATCCATCGCCATGGTTCCCCCCATCGTAACAGACATACTGTATTTTCCAAGGGAAACATAGAGTTTTCCAGTTGAAAACAGAACATTATTTGGAAAAACAGGTCTCCCAACTCGTGATGGTAACGGTTATCATATTTTTATATAACCTTTATCAATTAATTCAATTAATTTTCAAATTGTTCAAGACGAAAAATAATCTTTTGAGTCTTTATACAATTTGAAAATTGACTTATCCGAATTAAACAAACATCAGATAACCAACCACCACTTATTTGGAATCTCTTTACATCTTCTATAGAAACAATGGCATGTTTTATGTATTTTCACTCAGTTTAACTGAGTTGCATCATTCACTGGTTGAATACCTTTTTCCCCAGTGTTTAAAATTTTGCCTTAACCTGTAATTACTATGTACAAGTATGTTATTCTGAATACTAGTATTTGCAGCGATGATAAATTCATCATCATTATGTCAAAAAAGGACAAATTAAACTGAAGCAAAATAATTCCAATAACTAGTGAACATAAATCTTAACCCTTTCACCCCTATGTAACTTAAATAGATTCTACCATGCATTGATATGGATGAATCCATTAAGGTCTACAGTGTTGAAAGGGTTAAGATGTTTGTAGAAAAAAACTAGTGTCAGTACAATCTTATAACAACTGGTGAGTTTGGCCGCTTGACACCGAGGAATGGTGTTTTGTAGTAAAATACCAATTAACAAGGATATTACTTCCTGCAGTGAACAGGTAATATGATATACAGATACGTCTGTGTACCAGTGCAAATCAAGATCTACTAGGTCAAAGTCTATCGTACATTAAGTTAACAGGGAACTGAAATATCTCAAATCTGATACATGTAAAAAAAAATGACAAAGTTTTGACAAGACCTAAAATCCTTAAAGTTTGAAAGTGACTCGGCCTACAATCTAAAATATAAACAAATAAACAAAAAAACAAAAACACAAAAACACAAACACAGTATACATGTTGATAGTATGATGAAAAGTAATTAAAGACTTACTGAATTCCAGCTCCGATGATATTTAAACATTGGCTGTTTGTCACTGGATTTAAAATCCAAGGGTAGGTATAGACACTTAAAATAAACTACACAAGTATAAAACAATACTACTTATATTATTTAAACCATGTCATTATGTCAAATGTCTATTGAAAAAACGCAGTCGTCATACGCTATGGACTGCTTGTATTGACAAAGTTGAGCACTATTGTACTTGAATGTATTGCTACACAATTTTTCTCCGCAGATATTTTTTCATATCATAATCCTGTAGAAAGTACGGCACTGACAAGTTTTTACGTCTGACAAATTAAGCCTAGGCCTGCACAGATAAGACCCTGCCATTTTAATCCTGACTCGTCTGTATAAAGCGGGAGAGTGACGCCCGACTGAAACTCTGGGTTTATATACTCTGCATAAAATACCCAGTCTCGTTCTAGGTATCTGGCTACACGCAATACACAGATGACCTAATTTTGAAAGCTGATTCTGAGAATGACATGCATGATCGAGCTAATTACACAAAATTCCAAGAAAATGAGATGCAACCATATTAGGATAGTGCCAGCACTATAAAAGCACTGTTATAAATATAGTATTGGATTGTCCAGTGAAGGGTAGGAATCCATGTCCTTTGTTATTGTTATCATTTTAGAATCCTTGCAAAGACGTCATGTAATTACCACCCGTATGTTGCATGCCTACTGTTTTTATAATGAGTTTTTCATTGTTATCGTTTGCATAGAGATGTTCTCCTATATATCATTTGTGTAACTGTTGGTTGTGTACTGGCGAAGGACTTTTTGTATTAAAAATCCGTCCCACTGCACTGGATTTTCCTGCAGTAACCTCCTTTTAACTTCCGTATCGATATACTTGTAGAACAATTGGGCCGGGACACTTCTGTCGACCAGGACGCTTCTGTCCACCAGGTAGCTCAATCGATTAGAGAGCATGAGTTTACCAGTTCAGGGTTTGAATGTGGGTCTAGCCCTGCGGCGATTATTTACACTCAGATTGATTGTTGCTGATTATATGGTGTTTTTTCATCTTTTATACATAAAAGTCCCGCAAGGTATGGTTTGTTTTTCAAAAATGGTTTATCAATCAAAGCTACAGTCATTCCAAAAAAATAGTTTCTAATACTTGATAACAGTTTTTGGCAGTGGTACGGGATCCTCCACTTCACTACCTTATGGCGCAGTTATCGCACAGATAAAACTAGGAACAGGTCTGCTTTATATAGGGACAGTTGGTCACTTATAATACAATACACCCACAAATATGTGCTTCCTGTCTGTAGGGTGATGTGTCAACAAACACTTATTAGCTCATAGGGCATAATCAAAGTACCTGTGAGGTTATATGATAACGCTGTCGTCCATTCATTATAGGTCCATAAACACTCTATTTTATATCAAAAACAATTCTTACCACGTCCAATTATTATGCAAATGATCTCCAACTACCAGTTCTTTAACTCCCAAAGGAAAGTTTGAATGCCCCATGCAAATACCAAACTACTCCCTGTCCAATCCGGATTTACGGGTGTAGGATGCGTGCGCACCTCCAACTTCCTCTTTCTTCAACTCGAAAGAAGCACATGGCCGTTATTTTTACCCTGGACTTCGTTCAAGTTTTCCGAGGGCGGTAACCTGTGTCATTGTTTGTTTTCATTCTTCATTTATTATACCAGTTTCCCTGCTAGTGTTTATATATCTTTTTTGCCTTCTTTCACCGTATTTCGGTACCATTGCCACGTGTTTTGGTCCCCGTTCGTTTTTGTGAGTGTTTACTTTCACTTTCGTTTTCGTTTACGGTGATTTTTGTGAATTAAAATGATTTTAGTTTACAAATAAAGGCTGAATTGTTTGTTTATCTTGTTGTTTGTGAACCATGAAGGACTCCTCCAAGTCTGACAAACAGGGTAAGAGGAAGGACAAGGCTAGGTCCTCCTCCGGTAGTACCGGTGACCCCACAGAGAGTCCTTCGACAGGTACCTCATTAGCAGAGGCCCTGCCGGGTCCCAAAACTATCCAGCCCTTAGCTGGCTCTAGCCTAGAGAGCCCATGGGTAATAGAGAAGGTGGCAAGTCTGACAAGAGTCGGACGACACCCCATGGTCTCGGGTATGAGTCCTTTGGGCCTCATGCTTCGGATACTATGCATCATGGTTTTGGTGCTTTCCAGCAGCAAACTGGTCATATGTCTGGCCCTAGGCCTTTCATTCCTGGTTTCGTCCGGGAGGGAGTGGCGGTGCACCTTTTCCTTTTGGTCAGGGTATTCCTTCCCATGTACCCACTGGTCAGTTTGGTCAGTACTGGGGTCACTCCTTTCCATATGGTCCTAGGGCCCCATTTTCTCAGGGATTTGGGTACAACTCAGGTTATCCTCCGGGATTTAATCAGGGTTGGGGACCGGTCTCACCTCAGCAGGTTGGGGGCTCGCTGAATGCTCAGCTCCTACCCACCTCTGGGGCTGGGGAGGAAGTTGTGTTTAAAAGAACTATTCAGGCTTTTAGGACATCTCGCTCCAAGACCAATATCCCCGCCTCTCGTAGTTCTTCAGAGTCTCATCTTGGCCCTTCGGAGCCTAAGAGAGCTCGTAAGAGGACTTACTCAGAGAGTCTCCAGAACTCGACCTTGCCCTTAGCAGTAGACACTTCAGTGACTACTTCCAGAAGGGGGAATTGAAATGGAGAAGGGGGACAGGGACCATGACGTCCTCAGCCTGTCACCTGGGAGTGTGATGACTGAGTTTCAGTCGGAACCTCCTTCACCTCGTCATGTTTCGGACTCTTCGGAATCTGAAGATGATGAGGTGTCGGCTGAGATCGAGGTAGAGCCTGAGGTTGAGGCTGAAGCCCACCATGCTCTGGCTGGCATGCGGACGCTTCGCGCTGACGTAGCCAGAATCCTCGGGGAGGAGGTTTGTCCTCCTCCTGCGGCGGCGGCTGCCATTCCGGAGGCTACAACGCCATTCACAACGCCAAACTTGAGAGTCAACCAGCTAAGCTGGAAACTCACGAGCTTCGGCAATGGCCAGGACCGGCGACTGACCAGGTGTTGTTCTCTGCAAAGGAACACCACAAACTGGAGAAAATCCTGCGGCTTTCTCTCCAGGTACTCTCATATTTTGATTTCCTGACGGTGACCCTTTTCCGTTTATCGGAAGTGCCCATCGGGGAGTCAGAAGTTGATGAGAGTGACAGACGGGCTGTGCAGGATAGGGTGACCTCATCCTTGAACAACTGTCTGAAGGCCTTTGCAGCTTTGCAGTGTACACTGCTGGTCCTTGGCTCTTCGGGGGTTCCCTTCCTTCTGTTCAGAAGGAAGTTAAGGAGGACCCAGTAGCCTCGGCACTTTTGGTTTCAAAAGTGTCGGCTGCTGGTAAGGTTGGAACCCCTGGGGGTTCGTGCCAGGCCAAGAAGAAGGCTAAGTCTAGGCCTCGCCAGACTCAGTCTGCGGCTAAGGCTAAGCCTACCTTTAAGGCCAAAGCCAAGGGAAAGGGCAAGCAGAGTGCCAAACCCTCCAGTAGGAGGTCGATTGTCCGCTTTCCTTCCTCAATGGAAGGAGATCACTCAGGACAGTTGGGCATTGTCAATAGTTGCGGAAGGATTGAGCATCCCGTTGTTATGGGAACCTCCGCTCACAGCAGAGCCAATCTTTTTCCCACCCCCAATGGATCTAGAGAAGGCTCTAGCTGTCAGATGAGAAATTGCTACCCTAGTTGAAAAGGGTGCAGTCGAGGAGCTCCCACAGCGCCGGTACTCTCCAGGCTTCTATTCCCACATTTTTCTGGTGAAGAAGTCGGGAGCTTGGCGCCCGATTATAGACCTAAGAGCCTTCAATCGGTTCGTGGACACTTTCAGCACTTTCAGATGGAGACCCTGAGAGGCATTATTGCCTCAGTCAGGGAGGAAATGTGGGCTACTTCAATAGACTTGAAGGATGCCTACTTCCACATTCCCATCAGGAAGTCGGACATGAAGTATCTTCGCTTCTCATGCGAGAGCAAGATATTCCAGTTCCGGGCTATGCCTTTTGGCCTTACCACAGTCCCAATGGTTTTTACCCAACTACTTCAGGTTGTGGTAGGTTTCCTGCACCAGCGGGGTATCAACATCCATATTTACTTCGACGACTCCCTCATGCTTCATTCACTGAGGGAGTACCTGGTGCAGGATACTCGACTGGTTCTTTTTCTTAAGGTCGAGTTTATCCCCTCCCGAGAGAAGTCAGAACTGTCTCCCTCCCAGGACTTTGTGTACCTAGGCTACCGGTTCAACGTAGCCAGGGGTATAGTCCTTACATCTCAGGAGAAATTCATCAAGGCAAGGAGTCTGGTGCTTCAGTTTATCCAGTGTTCTGTGGTACAAGTTTGCTGGTACCTCAGTCTGCTGGGGTTTCTCAACTCACTAGCAGATGTAGTTCCTCTGGGCAGGCTGCACATCAGACCTCTGCAGATGTTTCTTCTGAGCCATTGGGTTCTTGAGCTTTTATTCCTCTCAGTCGGTCGGTCAAGGAATTTGCCCAATGGTGGACAGTTCGTAACATTGTCCTGAAGAGGGTGTCCTTGCACAGGAGCTCACCCACCATGACCCTGTATACCGATGCGTCCAAGACAGGTTGGGGGCGTACCTGAACGGGCAGGCTCACTCAGGTTCGTGGACAGGGGATCATCTTTCCGAGCACATCAATGTGCTCAAGATGAGGGCAGTGTTGTTGGCCATCCAGGACCTCAGGTCTTATCTGCAAGACCAGGTGATTTGCATGGCAACAGACAACTCAACTGTTGTAGCTTATCTGCAGAAGCAAGGGGGCACCAGGTCTAATGTCCTGTGTGCCCTGGCCATTAACATTGTGTGAGTTGTGCCTAACCATTCAGGTCAAGCACCGCCCGGGCAGACTCAATGTCCTTGCAGACACCCTGTCAAGACGTCTTCAGCCGGTTCTGACGGAGTGGCAGCTCAATCAATCCATATTCCGAGCAATATGTCTGGTTTGGGACAGGCCTCATGTAGACCTATTTGCCACAGCCTTGAACCATCAGTTGCCGCCATTTGTGTCTCCCGTTCCAGATCAAGCAGCATGGGGAGTAGATGCTCTTTCTTTGGACTGGAAGGGGTTGCATGCTTACGCCTTTCCATGGTTTCCTCAGCTTCTGTCTTTTCTGGTGGAAGAGCCTCTGGTCCTCCCACCCTGGTGGAACCTGTTACGACAGCCGAGGTCCAGAATCATGCACTCCCGCACGGCTATACTCCACCTTCACGCATGGAGGCTTTCTCTGGTGGTCTCGCGCAGAAGGGGTTTTCTGGACCGGTGTCAGACTGTATCGCTAGGTCCATCAGGTCTTCTTCCGCGGCATCTACCAGTCTAGGTGGAGCATCTTCTGCAATTGGTGTGGTCAGAGGCAGGTTAATCCACTCAAGGCCTCTGTTCCCATAATAGCAGATTTTTTACTGCATTTGTTTCGCAGTAAGAAATTAGCTCCTGGTACCATTGCCGGCTATCGGTCGGCTATAGCTGGTATCTTATCTTATGCAGGCCGACCAGAGGTAGGATCTTCCTCCTCCTTGTCCGCCCTCATCAGAGGCTTTACCATTGAGAGACCTAGAGTTAGGCATCTAACTCCTCAATGGGATTTAGCTTTGGTTTTGGAGTCCCTTTTGGGTGCTCCTTATGAGCCTTTGAGTCAAGCCTCCTTGAAATTCTTGACTTTCAAGACTGTGTTTCTTGTCACCCTTGCATCAGGGAGAAGGCGTAGCGAGGTTCATGCCTTATCAGCGCATTCCTCTTGTTTAAGTTTCGGCAGGAACTACTCCTCCGTGACTATCAGGATGGAAGCTTCTTTCCTCGCCAAGAATCAGGTTCCGGGGTTTTTCTCCGTAACCTATCCGCATTCCTTCTCAGTCTGCCCTGGTTGGTAAGGACGAGCGTGATCATTTTCTTTGCCCTGTCAGAGCTCTCAGATATTATCATGACAAGACAGGGGTGGATCGAGTATCACAGTCTAGGCTTTTTCTGCCCATTAAGAGTGGCCAGTCCAGTATTTCGGGACAATCCATCTCCCGATGGATTTGCCAGGTTATTAGGCTAGCTTATGAGTCATCTTCTGATGATGTCAGAAGACTATTCAAGGTTAGGGCCCATGAGGTTAGGGCTCTGGCAGCGTCTTGGGCCCTTCTCAATGGCTCTCCCTTTTCAGAGGTTATGTCCTCAGCCTTTTGGCGAGGACATATACTACCTTTACAGAGTTCTATCTGAGATTACTGTCGTCTTTCTTAGACAAACTTTACTCTTTGGGTCCGGTGGTTGTTGCCCAGTCAGTGGCTTGCCCACCCACCTCAGAGTAGAGGGTTCTCTGTTTTTAGATATTTATGCGTTAGCATGGCGACAGAAAATCTTTGCTTGGCAATGATCTTTCTGTCTTTTAATTTGGGATGCTCTGTATAAGAGCTTTCCTTGGTATTAAGGTTCCAATTGATTGTGACCAGTTTACCGCCCTCCTGGATTAGCCATGGTCCTGCCGGATTGGAGTATCCACTAGGTAAGAGGAATTCACATAATAATTGGACGTGGTAAGTATTGTTTTTGATATAAAATTGAGTTTTTTTTATGTAAAACCCATTTTTAGCTAGCCTATTCGAAGAATAGGGGGGCTTATGTAGTCACCTGGTGTCGGCGACCCGGGCACCTTCCTAGGTTAAAGTTTTTGGGCAAGTTTTTTCCAGACAGTGTTGGATCAGTCACACTCAATACACAGTTGTCTATTATGAGTTTAAGTCATTTATATTGAGTGTAAGCAATGTGCTGCACCATATTTTCATATTTTATGGCCCAAAAACAGCTTAATTGGACTTAGTTAAATTTGAGGTTAAAGTTTTCGGGAAAGTTTTTTTGTGAGGTGTTGGACAACCACCATCAATACGCTGTTGTCTATTATAAAGTTGAAGCATTTATATGCAGTGTTAGCAATGTTCTGGGCAATATTTTCATATTTTATGGCCCAAAAACACCTTAATTGGACTTAGTTAAATTTGAAGTTAAAGTTTTTGGGCAAGTTTTTTTGTGAGGTGTTGGACAACCACCTTCAATACGCTGTTGTCTATTATAAAGTTGAAGCATTTATATGCAGTGTTAGCAATGTTCTGGGCAATATTTTCATATTTTATGGCCCAAAAACACCTTCATTGGACTTAGTTAAATTTGAAGTTAAAGTTTTTGGGCAAGTTTTTTCCAGACAGTGTTTGATCATCACACTCAATACACAGTTGTCTATTATGAGTTTAAGGCATTTATATCGAGTGTAAGCAATGTGCTGCACCATATTTTAATATTTTATAGCCCAAAAACAGCTTAATTGGACTTAGTTTAATTTGAGGTTAAAGTTTTTGGGCATGTTTTTAGGTCACCTGAGACAAAGTCTCAAGTGACCTATTGCGATCCCCTTTTGTCCGTCGTCGTCCGTCGTGCGTCCGTAAACAATTTACATTTTTCGACTTCTTCTCCAAAACCCCTGAACCAATTTCAATGAAATTTTGCAGGAACCTTCCATGGACAAAGGTCAACCGGTTTAGTCCCAAGCCCCCAGGGGCCTGAGGGGCGGGGCCAAAAAGGGTCAAATTGACTAAAATTTCAAAAATCTTCTTCTCAAGACCCAGAAAATTTGCGCACATGTGTAATTTGCACAGGTACTTTTTGAGGCTGAAAATCAGGAAAAAAGCTTCTACTCGAATATATTGTGCGCACCCAAAAAATCTGAAAAAAACCCTGATGTTCATGCTCCGAAAATCGATCTCTGAATAAAAAAAAAAAAAATATATTTCCTTTGATTTTTTTTTCATTGATGTAAATTGATATTAAAAACCAAAAAGAAACTACGTGAAATGTGTATTTTGTTGTTCGTTTTCTTTGAATTATCTGATCACACATGACACACACATGTGCACAAATTGGCATACATCAATTCATTTTAGCAATATTTTACATAAAACATTTAATTGCTTACAAAAACATATCAATTAATTAGTAACCGCTGGTGCATATCTCCTGGTGAAAGACATAATTAGATACCTTTTATTGATCATAATTACGATCAGTGAGAAGGGCTCATCATGGCGGCTTGGGTATCGTCACTTCAAACCACTAGGTCATGTAACAGTTCAGTTTGGCCACGGAATTAGATTACCTAAGTCCGTGGTTTGGCGATATTTTTTGGCCACACAATTTTTACCTACTGTAAAGTTATTAAAATTGGTCATCTGTGGTCATGACTGCTGGTTTTGCGACATTTACAGGTAAGTTAAGTGGAGGGCATGATTTCACCGATATCGTCTGGTCCCGGACAATAGGCCAGGTAGGATCGCATGCCTCAGCGTAAATTATTGACACTTCTCAACACTACAGTCAATAAAAATTACAATGCAGTAATTAGCTAACACTATATCTGTGATTGCCCTTTAACAATAGCTCTACTAATTGAAATGATTTGCAGTCGCGATCGACGGACCGTGTTTGTTTTTTTATTGGTTTGTTTGATTTTGTCATGAGGCCCCCCAAGGGTTAACTGTTGTGATAGCCACAGCGTATTCTGTCTTTGTTGGTACTCGTGATCGGGGTCAAATGAAATACATGCACTTTCAGTAAAATGGTATGATTTAATTATATTGCTGAATTAAATGGTTTTTTGTTTGTTTTTACATACAAGATTTAAATCAGTACTTAAATGAATACCCGGCTTCCTCTGGCGCGACGACGCAATATATAAAAAAATCTCTCGTCGTCAGAAAGCTACTTTATCGCAGCTAGATTAAAAATGTCAAAATGACGGGGCGGGATGAATAACTGAGGAAGAGGAACCTACTTCTAGTAAATGGGATCGCGTAAAAAATATTTAAAATCGTAATTTTTCAACAGTTCATGTTTTCATATGTTGTTGACTTAGAATGTATGATCATGTAACAACCTTTTCTCTATAAAGAATTAATTTTCGACTTCAGATAGAATCGGAATACGTATTAAAAACATGGGAAGAAACATTGGTTTATGTTGTAAAAATGACGGGTGCTGCCGATAACTACGGCTTCTGTTTCGGACAAAAATGAAATGATTAAAGAAAAGTTGGCTCAACATAAAAAAGGGTCCATTGACAAGAATGCTTTAATCTATGAAAAGTATTGTTTGGGTTTTTTTATCAAGTATCTCAACACGTCCCATATCGGACACATATTCTAGTGGTTTTGCCATACAGTTTAGTGTGTGTGATGGCTAATATGACTTACTAAGTGTTAGCGTATGGAGACAGTGAAAGTGGGAAAGAGAGTATACATCAATTTTTATGCATGATATAGAAAAAGAAATGGCCAAAGATATTGAGTTGTACAATGTAATAAAACAAATCACAAACGTTTCTCTTTTTTATACGCGTGTAGTTTGTCATTGCATATATGCACTTTATGAAAACATTTGAAAAGGGATATTCGTCTCGTGAATATTCCTTTTTACAGAAAGGTTTGTCCCATGGTTGAAGAAAGATGTTTAGCCCCGTACAGTTGTCACATTCCGGTACTAAATTCAATATATATTTATATATGTATACTTTATGTTAATGCCTATCATCATTGTTGACATTTAATTGTAAATGTATGACAGGCGAAGGCTGTGATAAATTGTAAAAATGTGTGCCCCATCCCATGTTCAATTTAATTGGCAACAAATATGTTTAAAGCTAAATAAATTTAAATTCTGAATATTGGCAAGTGTGCAATTAACTTCTGATGATGAATAACTACTGTTCAATAAGTTTTAATACGGACTTAGAAATCATACTACTTGGCTTCATAGTGCGGTAAGAAGTTGCAGTTGCCTGACGCCCCTCTCTGGGCGCCCCTTTGGAAACCGTTTCATCTCGCCCAGACCGCTCGCGTTAACTGCCTAGTCAGGTGACGTTATCGGCGCTATTTTTAGTAGGGCTTTCCCGAACAATTCAAGTGGTCAAACTGGACATTTGGAACGGACTATGAATATGGGGATAGTGAAGTAACATAAGTGGAAGTGCATACAATACATACATTCATTAAAAATATGGCTCTTCACATGATGTCCCTTTAACTGATTTCTAAAATGATATTCGAAATAATTCAGATAGCAGCCTATAATATGTTAAGATTCATGGATAGCAGCATTACTACTGATATTAACTAAATTAAACTTCAAACATATCATGAATAGGCGAAGTATGCTGGTCTTCAACAGCACTTGTTTACAAACAGAAAATCACTGCATCTGAACTTAAAACTATGTTAATTGGACAATTAGAACAATCATATTAATATTTATATTTTGAATTTCTTCTATTCTCTTTGTTCATTTAATAGTGATACATATTTATGTCAATTTTACTGTAATGAACTTTTTCCATATTAGAAAAAATAGTGTTTACAATGATTATATATATTGTTCAAATGAACTCTGATATCATATGGATCAAAAATTGTTTTTATGTTGTTTTTACATTTTATATTTTTGAGTTTTTTAAGTTGTAATAGAGCTAATTCTCAGTTGTTAAAACAGTTACAGCAGAGGTTGTAGTGGTTGTCATAGAAACCAACAGTTTTCTATTTTTTTTAGTTCTCATGTTCGATTACAATGGCCCTCAGAACTTGAGAATTTGTAAGATAGATTTGGTAGTGTAGAAAAAATATCTGAATTTATTCATATTGGGCTGGATGGTGTTCCTAGATTTCAGGTAATGTATCAAATAATGTTGGGTGTAATTCAGTAGCGTAATTAAACGGTGTATTAGGTGGGGCCTTTTATGGCATCTTTATATTGACTCAACATCCTGTCCATTGTCATGGGATTTAAAGAGATACGGATCTTTGTAGTTCTCTCCCCCCCCCCCCCCCCCTGTGAAATCATGATTAAAAAGTATAAATTATAAACCAGCCCTGGCAGTTGTAAGGTCTACAGAAGTAATTGGAGGCAATGCTGGTTGGATCAGCATTAGAAGACGCAACTCTGGGAAGTTGCTACTAACCTTTAAAAAAATGGTGATCTAATCTTACACCAATGTTAGCAAATTTATCTGGATTAATATTCAGTAGATTTATGATTTTATGAACGTATTGCAAAGATAAATTTTGAATGAACTACAAAATTGCATAATTTACATATCAGCAACTTTGTGTTGCAAAAATTACCTTTAGGTATGAGAAAATATGAAAATATATTATGATTTATATAATTTGTTTTAAGTTAATACTAGGAAGTTTTGAAAACAGTTAAAACTTTTTTTCAATTTTGCTTTTGTTAACTCACACAATTTTGAATTTCAAAGACCTTAAATGATAGTTTGTTGCCTTCGTGAAATATTTCCTATCAATTTATCAAATGGTAAAAGAAAGTCTATAAAAAGAAATCAATTTAATTTTTGTTAAATTTTCAGTTTCAAAGACACCTGAATAAATTTAGTATAGCAGTAGACTGATTACATTCTATTTCAACTGAGCATTCAAAGTGAAGTTTTATTTCTGAGTTTGACTATTTTATGGAAATAAACAAACAAACAATGTACATATTAAATGTGTTGCAATGTTTCAAAACGGGTCCGCGTTGGTCAAGTGGTAAAGACGTCTGACATTCTGCTACCACTTAAGCCATCCACCACTGGGTCGCGGGTTCAAAGCCTTAACTTGGGGCAATGGCCAGGTACTAGCCATAGGTCGGTGGGGTTTTTCCCGAGAACTCTGGCTTTCCTCCAGCACCAAAACCTGGCACGTCCTTAAATTACCATAGCTGTTAATAGGACGTAAAACACAAACAACCAAACCAAAAATGTTTCAATACCGACTGGTCCCTTTGTTAAGCTATGACTGAGTGAGCGATTTGAATTGTTGACCTGTACAACAATGTGACAAATGAAACAAGCAAACAATACAATTTTTTTGTGTATAAAGTTTCCGAACCAATGATCATATTAATTTTCATTACTATATTCCCCCGTTTATCTTTGAATTCTGCTGTATTGTTATATTTTTTTAATCAATAAATATAAGGATAGTGATCTAAGGTGTCTAGTAATGTATGATGTGATGCTGTGGGTAATTTATTCCTGGAAATCAAACCTCACTATTGGGACATCCGGGTAAATGCGGACACTTTCCAAATGATGACTGCTAATACACGCTCCTAATGCAGTTAATCAATATGCTGTGTGCAATCTATCATAGATATCAACTATGAACATGTTTCGTCAGATTGAAGGTTCATTTCTGTTGCAATTTTTAGGTCACCTGAGACAAAGTCTCAAGTGACCTATTGCGATCGCCTTTTGTCCGTCCTTGTGCGTCGTGCGTCCGTAAACAATTTACATTTTCAACTTCTTCTCCAAAACCCCTGAACCAATTTCAATGAAATTTTGCAGAAACCTTCCATGGCCAAAGGTCAACAAAAATAGTGTCCGGTTTGGTCCCCAGCCCCCAGGGGCCTGAGGGGCAGGGCCAAAAAGGGTCAAATTGACTGAAATTTCAAAAATCTTCTTCTCAAGACCCAGATACGGTAGAATCAAATACTCTTCCTAGATGGAAGGGTCTTAAGGTGCTTTACCAAAATTGTGAATTTCATGACCCTGGGGTATCACGTTTACCCCTGGGGAGGGGGTAAACTTTACTATAGTTTATATAGGGAAATCACATTTTGGACCAACATTTGTTTAATTTCCACTGGAAGTAATTCATTTTAGGTTAGCATTATCAGTATTGGGTAGTAGGTTGATGGTATGCACATATGAGCCCTGACTGACCCCCCNTCTCAAGACCTCAAGACCAAGATATGGTAGAATCAAACACTCTACATAGATGGAAGGGTCTATGACCCTAGGGTCTCATGTTTACCCCCTGGAGAAGGAGGGGGGGGCAAATTTATTATGGTTTATAATGGCAAATGATACTTTGAATATCACATGTTAATAACTTGATTGGAATTATGACCCTGAGTTGACAGTTTGATACTTTGAAAATTTTGAGCCAGCCCTACCCCCAAGGGCTGTAGGGTGGGGCCCAAAGGAGGCAGTGTGCTAAAATTTCTTCATTTTCCTTGTTTAGAATCAGAGGTGCTAGTTTCAAATACTTTTTAGTCTTAAATCTGTATGCTAGATATTGAATAAGGTGGTGTTATTGTTTTTTGTCACTTTGAATAATGTTTCTGTTCGTTTTAAAAACAAAATCAACTCTCTGTATAAATATATCAGGTGACCGTTAAGGCCCATGGGCCTCTTGTTAGTTATGCTTTTGGTTGGTCGGTAAAATGAACACTAAAATATAAACCAAAACACAGAATATATAGGAATCGGTTGTGATACGGACACTCGTAGGGTAATTACGGACACGCTACTCTAATCATGCACTCACCCAATCAAACCATAGAAACTGGTCACAATGCTTCGCCAGGGGTTGCTTCATAATCAGCTCCCAGTTCATGTTTTTATCCTATCGCCATACAATTGTAATCATAACTCTACCCTCCCAACTGTCACAGACTTTTCGCAACGACATTCTTTGAGCGCTGACATGCCGCTATTCACTTTTGTGATATTGACAAGTCCAAAATATAGTTCAACAATATTTTAGGTGTATAATCGTGTTAATTCTGATACCAGATGTTTGCATGTAAAAAGAAATCAATGTAAAAGCCTATATTTGATAAGCGAAGTAAAACCATCTAAATGTTATTTATTCAATTAAGAACTGTCCGTATTTACCTGCCTAACAAAAATCTGGGGGAAATTACAGACATCTAAGACACAACAGTTCCTCCTCAAATATTGATATTGATAAACTAATGCAATATAAAAAAATATAAAGTAACAATACAAAAAGTACAATATAAAGTATACTGAGTATGTATATGGTTTTTGTGGAGATAATTGTGACATAATTGTTTTCTCGAATCTTGTCTTATTTTTCGGACATCGTTTCCGAAAATCAAGGCTCTGGACGTGTCGCAAGGTGCTCGCATATCATGCATGACGACGAATATTAGACACGCCATTGCTATTTTCAGACTTGGGGATATTTCGGTTACTGTCCGCGAACGAAGACCAAATTCCATACCTGTAGATCGTTTTATGTCTAGCACGGACAGAGTTTTATTTAATCATATGTAATGAATTATGTATGATTCATATAAGAACTGTCCGTATTTTCCCGCCTGTCCGTATTTACCCGGATGCCCCCTATGGCGCAACATATAATTGACAACCATTACGTATACATTGCTTGGTGGACCCAACATCCTGTCCATTGTAACAGTTTTTAAAGAGACAGAGCTTTGTAATATTTTCTTTCCTTTTTTCTGTGGAAAGAATACTTACTTAAAAAACATGATTAAAAAACAGCGCTGATTTGCATGAAGTCGGAAGTGATTGTCAACAACATTTTGATTCTAATGAGTTGGTAGGTGTGGCTTTTCCTCCCCAGGTAGCAGGAAGCTTAAATGAGTGGCCCTTTAACTGGGTTCTTGAGTAATTGTATAATTGATGTTTGTCTCATCGCAGCCAATGATAAAATTATGGCTTGTGCACCGCAGTTTGCGTATGAAATTAATTTAACTTTATAATTAGCCAGCATTAAGAGATTCAGCTTTAGGAAGTTGCTACTATCATCTAAAATATACTGAAAACTGTATTTTTGTCACAGCTTTTTAGATATTCTTTATGTACAGTGAATACAATCTCTGTTAAATTTCATAAAAGACATAATGTTGTCCCTCTTTATTTGATGGTGCCTTTGTAAATGAATTTCATTCAAATATTAAATATTTTCATTTTCAGATATAAAATTTTATTGTATTGCCTCCACAAAGTTGAAGTGAGATTAGAGTGTTGCTAATTTTCCTGTGATTGCATCGGCGGCGGCAACATTAAGTTTTTGTGTTTAAGTTAGTTTCACTAAAAGTATAAGTACTAGACCAACAAAACTCGGACCATAGATGCATCTTAGGTAGTACATTTCAACCCATGCATCAAATGCTGGATGCGGCCTACCTTTCATGGTCCATTGACTTTGTCAGCATTTCCATCAACATAAGGTTTTTGCATTTAAGTTAGTTACTCTGATATGTGCATTGATGGTCAAAGCAGGACACAGGCGATACATATCAATCCGAATGGCTTGTTTTAAATCAAAATTAGTTTATTTAAATTATCAATTAATACATTTTACAATTTGTAACAGGTGTATTTAACTATTTGCTGAAATATTTTAGTATCAATTAATAAATTTTAGCAAACGTGTTTTGAATTATATTCCATAGATTTATGATTTTATGATGGTACTACATCAATAGTTATCAAATATATATAAATGAAAATAAACTAAGTTGAACTACAAAATTACCTACCTGTAATTTACATATCTCCAGAAATATATTACAAAATCTACTGTAAGACAACAGAACATTTGAAAACTATCTTTTTGATCATATTGTTTATATTGTTTATATAAATTGTTTCTTTTTAAAAACATTTTTGTATTACTTCTAATAAAAATTTAAAAATAGTAGATAGTTTTTTTTCCAGTTTTGCTTTTGTTGACTCGCATGATTCTAAATTTCAAAGACCTAACTGTTGTTGTGTTCATGCAATATTTCCAGTCAATCATGTATCAAAACGATGAAAGAAAATCCTTTATTTCAATGTTAGCTAGCAAATCAGTAAGCTAGACTGGAAATAAAAATAGCTGTCTTGGAGAAATTCCTCGAAAACCAGTCTTCTTGTGACTTAAATTTTTGTATTATTCTCTTGTCACTCGGACTTCAGTTCAATTTTTGTGTTTTAATAAATATATAAATTGTACCTGAAAATGTTTAGGGTATATGAAATGTTGATTATTTCTGGAAATGTTTGTAACATAAAAACATCATATATATCAGTGGAGAAGTTTATTGGCTATAGCTTTATTTAACATAATTAATCAATATGTATTGAAAATGGATATGAGTTTAGCACTTTTTTTGTTACACAAATTCATTATTTTTGAAATTGAAATTATAAAAAAAATAACCCAGAAATATCGGTTTGTTTTTCATAAGTTAGAAATAGTACAGAAAACTATTGTTTATCTTGAAATAATATCAAAATTATTAATATCAGTAAATGATTTGTTTAAATGATTTCACGTCTCAACATTTTAATTGTTATTGGACAAGTACCGTACCCACTATTTTTTGTCAACATTTAAAGCTGACAGGAGTAAAACCAATTTTTATGTATATATAATATATACAGCCCTATGATGGTCTTTTCGTTTCAAATGTATTTGAGAAATTTGAACTTTCTAAAAGATCACCAAATGTGAGATTTTTTTTTTAACTAAGTGCTTCCTTACATCTCTAAGTAATTTATAGGTGTTCAAGATACAAAACTCTGATGAGGCACACCCATCAGACATATGTGATATAGAGGTTCCCCAACGAGTATTGGTTGGTTATCCTGTTTAAATATAAAAATGAACTTTATTTGTTTTACAACAATTATGAAACAAGTTATTTCAGCTTATGTTAATCACTCTTGTTTGCCTGGATGTTAGCGTACAGGGGATGGGGGGGTCTTATACTGGAGTACCCGTAGAAAACCCACCTGGTCGGGCAGGTGACCCCATACTTTTTTCGTCCGATCAGGGAATCGAACCCCCGCCACCTTGGTGAAAGGCAAGTGCGCTTTCCACTGCGCCACACGACCACCAAGTATCCTGTTTATCTAACTCATTTTAGTTAATTTTCATGGTCTTTTACATTTTGAAAATCAACTAACAAGAGTAAGATAAACATGATAACTAATCATCACAAGTTTGGTCACTTTTTCTCCAATGATTTTCATATTTTATCTGGAAAATCACATGTTTCCCCTCGGAAAAATATTATGTCTGTTTCGGATTTGGAAATAATTGCCATGGATAATGATGTAACAGTGGAGATATTATATTTTGATATGATGTTAAAAACTGGTGGATGGATTCTTGTAAACTTTGTTAGGAAATGGTTTCCACAACAAAACTGTGAAATTAAGATTAAACAAAAGAATTGTATAAAATAATGTGTTTTGAAGTTTTACCTTGTTGGCCTGTCAATTTTTTTGTCTAGATGTCTACACGTTTAATTGGGAGTTAACTTATCATCATTTTGTAGAGCTGTATTATTTTGTTTTTACTGATCCCAAGAGATTTTATCATTGTGACAAGCCATTTGGATGTTCACTTTTGTTTATGAAAATGTTTTAATATGTCTAAATATAGTGTAGTACTTGACAAACGGAACTTTACAATGAAGATCTAATCTCAACTGTGTTTTCTATAAATAGTGAGATGTTCTGCTTATGTCATTTGAAAGAAAGTTGATTTATTACCACCTGTGATGTGTATCTGTGACGGTTATTATCTCTCCACTCGGCTGGGTATATTGTACTTGGTGTTAAATGATACACTATCGATAGAACATTGTGCTAATTCTATTTGTGAATCTCCTTTGTATACAGAATGATACATTATATTATAATCAGACGTATTTCCAACGTGTATCTTTGTAAAAAGGATACTGTTAACATTTCTACGTTTCTATTCTGTTGGGATACGGTATCACAAAAATTAAAATCAAATTTGGGAAACCACTGAATAGCTGTTTATTTACAGACCTAGCAGAAGTTAGATTGGAATAGTCATTCAATTCAAATTTAAATCTGATGTATTCCTTGGTCTTTGTCATTTATCATTGAGACTGTGTAGCTAATTCTTAAATTAGCTTTATATCACTTCATGAAATTTTGTGAATTATTTTAACTATTCATGTTAAACTAAAATTTGCTTTTTATTCATGTCTATTTAAACATCTGGTTCGTTTAAACAATATTTATTACTTCTGGTTTGAAACCTTTCTCAGATATCAGTTCACTTCGTAAATTTTCATAATTCTAATTTTAACCGGTCCTGTTTTAATTAAAACTTATTGTTTAGTCATATATTTTTAAATATCTGCATACATTTCTCATATATCATTTCACTTCATGAAACTTGATTACGGTATTCTAATTTTAACCAGTCGTGTTTTAACTAAAATCAATGTTAAGTCCTGTCTATTTAAACATCTGGTTTGAGACATTTCTCAGATATCAGTTCACTTCATGAAATCTTATCAATCTAAACTTATTAAATCTAATTTTATCCAGTCCTGAGTCCCTAACTCAAATTTATCTATTGTTTATTCATTTTATTCATTTTTTTAATCATCTGAAAACATTTCTGTGTGAATGATTTATTGAAATAATGGTCATCAAAAAATGTCAAAAAGGTTGCGTAAATAAATTAAGAGTGTATAAAATCTAATACATGTGTGTATGAAAATACAAGACAGATTGTCGACTTACCTCCAAGTGATACAGTGTTCCCCCGACTCCATTATACTGAACATGATGCTGTACGTGAAAATCTGAGACACTGCCGAGAGATAATTACTGCCTAAATTCCAAATTTAAAGCCCACTTATTAAGGCACACCATGGTACAATGCATCATAAATAAAATTATTGCTGTATCAAATCCAAATTTGATGTCCACTTACTGTCACACACCGCATTATGATAAAATGATGCACATTTAAGGGCGGACTGTTACAGTTGTTGAAGTAGTGTTTGTACACTTTTCGTCCATATCAACTGGAGCTCGCTGATCTAATACAAACACATCACTTAATTGTACCAAACAATGGAGCATAAAATGGCGCAAATTTTGTTACACTAAAACAGTTTTCTATTGGTTGATATTCGAATTTGAGTCAGATAAATCCATTGGTCATTGTATGGATGGCATATATCACTAAAAGGGTGCTGTTATATGATACTGCACTTGACATCAGTGATATCATAATATACACTGGTAAAGATCAGGGACCAGGATTCAAGTGTGCCACTCCTTCACATAATACACATGCAGGGAAAATTAATTCTTATTTTCATAGGTAGCTGTTTTTACATGAATTCTGATTCTCCTGAATGATCTTGTCTGTAATAATTACGGCAAATTTTTGTTGTTGAATCTTAATATAACGCAATTAAAAAAGATGAGATAGCCGTTGGCATTATAGCTAATGGAGCCACAGATCAGACCTATTCTGAAAGAGATATCAATGTTTTTTTCCAGCTTAATGAAATGCCCCCAAAATGGATAAAAAAAACACCCATTCAACTAACAGGTGGTCTTGCATTTGTTATATGTCGATAATGTGATATGGGTAATTATAATACAGGGGTAAAATCAATGTTCTATACATATGTTGTAACTGACAGTATTATAAACACATATTTTAATGTACTTCTTCAATATCTGTTGTACTTAAAACTTATTTTTCATTTTAATGGAAAATCAGTTAATAATTTTAAATGAACAGCTTATGGGAATCATTGCTTTTTGAAAGAAGAAAAAAAAAAGAAAAAACATTAGCAACGAAGTAAAATTCTAATTCATTGACACAGAAACATGGACATTCTAGATTTCTAATTATGTTTTAATGCATTTGATAGAATTGTTTTGGACCTTTTCTGAATTTATTTTAAGTTCATTATCATATTATAACAATGAATTAATGAAAATTTCCTCCAAATTTTATTGCAGTGTACAACAACTTATCTTCTGCCGTGTGTAAATGTTTTTTTTAAGAAATATGAACATTGTATACCTAAATTTATGCAACCTAAACTTTAAAAGTTTAAAGGGATCTTGCAGTTTTATCAATTTGAGCAGCACTCTTTGCTGTGTTGAAGCCTTTATCATGAACTGCTGATGATTCGCCAGTGTCACAAGATATTTTGTATGGTGTGATCATGATCATACGAGATGACTAATGTAGACCGGATCCCCGGAGGTCCTGTACAGATTTAGGGTTTGCCTCTGGTATCCATGGGGACAAATATATTGGTCTGTTGTAGCTATATTAACTCAATCACCCCTGAAATATCATAATTAACTATACCAGCCTTGTAATTGGAATAGTTCAAATGTGTCTTCAGGGGTGAATGAGTTAAAAATACACCCAATCTTCATTCTTTGCATTTTAAAACCTAAATCTAAAAATGATTTATGTATATCATGTTTCTTGACATATATTGCTTGTTATTTCTCCGTTTTTTTACCAGTTTGTCCTGTATGACCTTATCGTGATGGGCAAAAAACAACAACATCACTTAAACCAGCCCTTTAAACTCAAATAAATCTTGACTTCAATAATATACCAATCATTTCCGATGATCCTTCTCCCCCTTCTTAAAGGTGCTGTACAGACGTCATTGTGGGAAGTAGTC
>NW_018408902.1:3180155-3206085 GCF_002113885.1 Mizuhopecten yessoensis | reverse complement strand
CTCCAGCAGGTCCAAGGGAGGTACTGCTACAGGTGATAGGCACCCTTTATTGAGATAGTATATTGCTTTCAAGTTAGACTTGAGTGCCAACAAGCTTTGTGTGGAGGTAAAAGGTACTGATTTATACAAAACAGCCGAGAGATAAGAAATTGTAGAAAATTACAGTGCAGGTTTATTACTGGCATATTAAAACACTTAATGATGAAATGTGTCATTTATATATAGGTCTACACTTTATTTTTTAGCCCACCATCTGATCTTGTTACAAACTGTTCTGGACTGTTTAAAGCTTAGGACAATACATGTTAATTTGTGTACCCAATCTTAAGGATCCCAGTTCCATTACCATAGACTATTTAAGATACTGTACCTAATGGGATATTTTGGAGTATAGCCAGCATTTGACATTTATGGATAAAACTTTACTTGCTGTATACATAATCTAAAACCAAATGAAAAGAAAATTTGTTCAATTGAAAACACAAGTGTGCTATTGAAAGAGCGAAAACTGAAGCCTTCAAAAAACTCCAATAAATTGTTTGTGTCAAGTGTCCTCATTAACTGCATCGTAATTATAATTAGTAATCAGAGTCATCTTCCTTCTCAAGTATTTGACCTTGAACAACTTTATGCACCTCTCAGCTCCTGGTACAGATGTACACCCTACTTCAGGTTATATAGAGGTGTCCTAACGAGTGGTGGTTGGTTATCATGTTTATCTAACACGAGTGAGTTAATTTTTCAATTTGTATAAAGACACGAGGTTTACTAAGTGTCTTTTGCAATTTGCATATTAACTAACAAGAGTTAGGTAACATGGGCCCACTTGTATATACAACATCTCAACTCTTGAGATTTCCTCAAGTCTAAGATTTCCCATAGACAATACATTGCTTGAGATTTTCCTTAACTTTGAGATGTTTTATACAAGCTTAAGTGGGCCATGGTAATTAACCATCACAAGTTTGGTGACCTTTTCTTCCCAAAATCTTCAGATATGATATCTAGAAAACCATACTTTTCCTTTGGGAATATATTATTCCTGTTTCCGATCTGGAAAACATTTGCCATAAGCTATGATGTCACAATGGAAGATGACGTCGCAAGGCATTGTAACTTGACGTCATAATTAGAAGATTGACCAATGAAATCACATCCAGGGTGTTACCCTCTAGTGGGTAACCAAAAATGTCCGTTTTTAGTATCCTAACTTTGTAATGATTAATAAAATCGTACATTACTGCAATGTCTGCCTTATGATAACATTGGTAGGTTTCTCTTCTATATTATCAAATAGGATAAACAACACGAATACAAAAATTGTATTTCCCAGCGACATAGGCACTGACCGATGAACTCAGAAAGAACAGGAAAATAATCCGAAAGTATTAGAAGTAGAAAAAATCCAAGATGCGCACACTAACTGTCAAATTTCTATTATTATAAGTTCAAATGCTGAGAAACACTTAAATGTTCGTCAAAATTGTCTTTAACATAACCATCCTTCACGGTCTCCGATCGCCACCTCCCATGCCGTTTAAACAACCTGTCCGGAATACCACTATTAGCTGCGGCTGAAGCCCCACCTGACCGAAAACTGTGTAATCCAAACGTTTGAGGTCGAATACAAAACCTGAAAAAGTCTCAATAAAATGTTCCCTGAATCGCGAATAGGACATCGGTTTATTAGACTTCCTTAACACATACTTATCACCTTTTCTCGTAACATTACGAAGAAAAACGTATTCCTCGGAATCATCACTAATCTCAGACAATTTTGCATAAATTTCAGAATGACACACTGAGCACAAACGCGACTCCGTCCTGCTCACAAGAATCCATGCGTCATCTCTGTATACGTCTTTTTTCGACTATTCCACGAAAATATTTAAATGTGTTGTGCGTATCTGGACATCAGACCTCCGTAAAGCTAACACCTCTGCACTCCTCATAAAACCTGAGTATGCAAACAAACACATTGTTAAAATTCTTTGAATATATACATTATTTTTATCAAACAATTTATCATATACGTTATTCAAAATCGACACTGTGATTGGTTCCTTCCTCCTAATAGGTTTCGCTAACAATCGTTTAGCTCCCTCAAAATCATTTCTCACTAATAAAGAATCTGTGGGCGATGTTTTACCTACAATA
Source organism: Mizuhopecten yessoensis (assembly GCF_002113885.1). NCBI lineage: Eukaryota > Metazoa > Mollusca > Bivalvia > Pectinida > Pectinidae > Mizuhopecten > Mizuhopecten yessoensis. Next base: position 3,203,928 of record NW_018408902.1, on the reverse strand, counting down.
TCGTGTACCCATTAAATACCGTATAACGCAACTGTTATACTACCAACATTACCGTTATTTCTAACCAAATAGGATAAATATATACATAACATAAACGGTTTTGTCGGAAAGATATCATGCTCCTCAAGACCATTTTGACTCGCCCATTTTTTCCATCGCAAAAAAACATGACAATATTTCCTAATGGTACTGTCTGCCCGACACCCCTGTAACAATTGTGAAACCATAAACGCAAAGTCTTTGAGCTGATCTGGCACCATATAGTACTCATCTTTCAATGCATGTGTCACTAAACGTAAAAATCAGAAAACAAATACAATAATTATCTATCAGAACACAAACTGCACAAGCTCAACAACAACGTTTTAATTTCAAACTCAACATATCGTACAACCATCTTATATGCATGGCATGTGATATTTAATCCTGTTTTTCTTATAAAACAGCTTTCGTTGAAAATCCTGATTTAACAGCAATCAACAGTTATCATAACTGCTAATCATCTGAAACCGTGGTCACCGAAAGTCGGTACAGCAGAAAATATAAACTGCTAGCCATACTAATCAATAGAAATCGTGTAAAACGATTCCCTCTCAGAAAACCGGTATTAAACATTTATTATCTGCTAATCATATTGAAAATTTTTCACCGAAAACCGGTAAAGCAGTAAATATAAACTGCTCATTTCACCAATCGTTTAACACGATTCTCTCACCAACAACTGGTATCACAATAGAATAAAATGCTAATCGCATTGCAAATTTCTCACTGAAAACCGGTATAGCAATTCTTACCCACATAACGATATGTACAAATATACTAAGTATGTACCAAACTATACAAGTAAATATATATATCTACCGAAAATCAATATGTAGCATTGGAAAGGTTAAATCGACATGTCTAAACACACCTTTCCCATATCTGGATGGTGTGTAAAAACATTTTTCTGATTGTAAAAACCTGTATTCCCACACAGGGCCAAAACCTAACCGACTTACAAAAAGGAATAGTCAGTGTGCCATACGCATTACACATTTGCATATACCTAATAACTCTCGAAATGAGGTACACTGGTAGAACAAACCAACCATTTATCCCAGTCCAACTTGCTGAAAAAGCATCAATACCTTTAGAACCTGGATTCCAATACCTAGCATAAAATGTAGATAACTTCTTATTATACCAGGAAGCAAACCAATCCACGTCAAAAGGACCCCAAATATCCTCAAACAGCTGAAAAACACTTTCAGTCACACCCCAATCGTCAACATCGACAATTTTACTGATAAAATCAGCACACACATTTTCCTCCCTGGGAACCCATTCCATTTCTAACGATATATGATATTTTCAAACATACATGTAAGCACAAAAATATCAAGTGCTATATTTTGCAAACATAATTTCATACTGCCCTTCTCTACAATCGTCACCACACCCTGGTTATCTGAAAACCATTTTATCCTGATCCCTCTCAATACATTGACAAGTGAAAACAACACTCTATATACAGCTGTCAATTCTCTATAGGTCGAACTTTGACCTGCCTCGTTCAGGCGTTCAGGGTCAACACACCATGTGCCATGCCTACAGGCGACTCTACGCAATATCAACCGTGCAACTTAAGCATCAGAATAAACTATTTTATTGCACTGTGGGGAATACTGAATTTCTCTAGAATTGATACAATTGGTGTGATTTACCCTAAATTGCATCTGAGCTACACAATTATCGTCCACAACAACTCTATCATTCCACGACTGGGCTTGGTCTTTAGCTGAGTAATGTTGCCCAATACTATACTCATGGACATAATTTGACCTACAAACCTTGCTAATGCTTTGACATGAACTGCCCTGCCACTGTAAACAACTTTCAACATATCCATAACACACGCATGTGCTTTCTCAATCCGACTCTCCGGTATACGCAAAACTCCTATAAGGTATCAATATCTACACCGAGAAAAGTTATGAATTGTACATAGATTTGTCTGCTTTGGGGACAAAACCTGACTCTATCATGTCACTTTTAACATTTGCACTATGTTCTACTAACTTCAATTTGTCAGTATTATGACACAACCCGTCATCCAAATACATCAAAATTTGTAAACCCTCACCTCTCCACTTTTTAATAAGCCATCTGGTGACTTAAGTAAAAATATACGGAGCTGTAAGACAGACCAAAGGATAACACTAAAAACTTAAAGTATACTTTCTTAGAACCAAAATCCACGAAAAACCAAGAATCTGGTATGAGGTGGATATATATCTATGTGATGATACACCGAATGTATATAAAATTTTATTAACCATCCCTGTTTCGTTATATACAATAACGCTGTCATAAATCGTCATATTTCACGGATTGTTTCCATTAATGTTTATTGACCTCCCTTAAATCCAAAATCAGACGTTTCTTACCACTACTCTGAACTGATGCGGTCAATGAATTCGTCATATATGGAGATTCTTCCCACCTCTCTATCAAGTTACGCTTTTCTAAATCGAAAATAGCCTTCTCCTCAAACTCGGCATTTTTCACTGCCGACACGTTATTTTTAAAATTCTCTTTTGTTTGGTTCTGAATGAAATGGAATTTTGTAACTGTTATAAATCGCATCTAACACAAATTCAGAACGTCCAATATTCTTCCAAAATTCAATGTTATTTTTTAATCTACTTTTTACTAAAATGTCAGCCTGTCCTTGTTCATATTCGAAAAAGTCGCTAGTGAATTCTTTTCTATCTCAGGCTCCTGTACAGTTGTTACTTGGAAACTCTGTTATATTCGTATACTTAATTATCTTTGATGACTTGAGCCTAGCTCTTTAGTCTCTATGTCCCTATGTCCCTGTCCTGGACTGCCCAGCTGACTTGTTGACGATTGGACAATCCTTCCAGAAGTGTCGGAAGTCCCCACACGAGAAACAGGCTCCCAGGTTTCCTCGTTGGCCGCGAAAAAGCTGATTCCCATCAGAATGCCGCATAGGATTAGAAACCTGACCTGGAGCTCCTGCCGCTAAACTAGGGCCTCCCCTCACTTATCCACGATGAACCTTTATCCTCCTTCAATTTCTGAATTTCTTTTGAAACATCCCTCCCATTTTGAATTTCAGACAACCTGGTGTCTAAATATGCCTTATTTTCACCTTTCTGACTCTATAATTGTTGAAAAATGTCATTTAACGTGACACCGCTGTTAGTATTCGGACCGCCGCCCTCCATCTCTGTACTGAAAACTCGAACTGAAAAATACACGTGTGCTTCTTGTTACCTGTGTCGCCTGAATGACACGTATAGGTAACAACCCAGACCTTTTGCACGTACAAATACCACCAATAGCGCCACTTATTGGTGTTTCTCATACCAAAGAGAAATTAATTACATCCTAATTCCTACCATCAACCGGTTGAAATGATATAAATAGTGAGATGATCATGCCTGATTTCAGATGTGGGTGCTACACAAGTTTCCAGTGGAGATCCAACAGTGGGTAATCGGGAACAACTTGCCCAGTGACAGCGACACACTCAGACAGTTCAGTCTGATTGAGGGCAGTGTCATCTTCCTTTACCTCATTCATACCAACCCCGGCAACACCAAGGCGACCAAGGTCAATGAAGGTCGGCTGCTCCAGATCCTGGAACAAGGTAAAAGTCAGAGAATTCAGTTTTTGATAGCAAACATTTAAAAAGGTTTGCAATCAGACAATTACTGATATTGTCCTGTAAGATTAGATAATGCACATCAAATGTATGACTTGTAAAATCATGATTAATAGTTTCGAGAGATGGAGGTCCAAAGGTCAAGGTTATGGGTAAGTATAATATTTGGTTGGTGCTCCTTCAATAACAACTTCTCATCATAATCGATTTGGATCAAAATTCATTTAATAGTCAAGTATAATAACACTTTTGATAACTTTGTATTTCTGTGGTAAAGACAAAGTCAAGGTTATACTATTTTATAGAAAACATTGTCACTCTTGTATTTTCTCTTCATTCCCTTCACAGATTATCAACACAACAAAGCACATAAAAATGTCAAAGGTCCGACAAGCCCCTCCCCTAATTCCGTTGCCGCAGGGAATCCGAACCCCACACCAGAGAGGCTCATTCTCAACCCAGCCATGGTTAATATGGCAATAAGCGAGGATGGGGTTGAAGGTCAAACATTGAGGGCAGCAAGTATTAATGAGGAGGAGGCACAACAATTATCTGATCCAGAGACCCTTAGACCAATGGAAGGGGCAAGGCCAAAGAATTCAATGGGGGAGCTTGGAAAAATCCACTTCGTACAGGATCACAAGGTGATGTACCCCAAAGTTGATTTTTAAAGGGCCGTGTGAGCTTAAGCTTATGCTGTGCAACAACTTCCATCATCCGTCGGTCCTTCCATTCATTCATTTGAGTCATTTAGAGAGCTATTGCCATCTACTGCCAACCATCATAAATTAACTCTTTTTTAAACAACTTCTTCTCAATATCTCAGTCTGTCTAGACTGTTGCACCCTTGTATGTCTAGACTCTCACAATCTCTTACTTTTAGACTTTCACACTTTTGTATGTCTAGACTCTTGCATATCTATGACCAGGTATTAAACAAAGAGTAGCCGAATCATATTGTTGGATTGATTCATCGTTTTGTACACATAGAACAGCTGTACAACACCTATAGCATATGCAAATAGATGTCAATTTCATATTTCCCAACTCATACATATTTTACACCTTTGCGAACACATGTATCACTGATCATTTGTCTGATGAAGGTGACAGGGTAAGTAGTACTGTAGTAGTTATCTAACCATCACACATAACTTACTAACCTGAAGAAAATGTTAGGAAATATTAGTTGAGCATGAATGCTAAGTTTGTTTTGAGCATAAATTGTAATTGAAAACTTAAGCCCTCTTTGCTTCACATAGAAAATATACATTTTCAAAAGCTCACAAATAAGGATTTCAATTACATGTACGTGATGCTGTTTTTGTTCAAAACAAACTTGGCATTTGTTATTCACATCGAACTGATGAATCTCATTTGGAATACTAGTTGCGTTTTGGAATTGATCACATTAACAAGATATAGCTGTCAGGACATAACCATCTTGGAATTTTTCAGTTAAAGCCTGTGATCACTTTTTCTCTTGAAGAACTAAATGGATCTTTCTGGAAGTTCTTATCTAGAACAGCTCCAGGTGGTTTTTAGTTTTGTATGTTTTATCTTAATTCATTAAAAAAATAGGTGGGCACCAAGCAGATACCTTCAAACTATTATTGCTGTTTCTCATAAAGTTAAGATATTTCTCAAATTTTTCAAGTTTATTTTTCCTGTTTCTCAATTTTTCATCTTTCATTTGAAACTTCCAACCACTGGATCAGAAGAAATTATATGACAGCCAGGAATCAGAAATCTCTCGTTTTTGTTAATAATAAGTGTTTGTGTGACCCATTGGGCTAACTGGGTGGCCATACCCAGTTGAGAGAATTTGGGTAAACATGTATCCTATATAACACAGATCCAGATCCGTTCTATGATAAGAATTCATGGCTGTCTATACAAAAAACGTCTCTTTGAAAAACAGATGTCTACTGTCAGAGTACAGCATTAGTGAAGGAAGAGATTAATATACTGGGGTGTTCATGTTTCTGGAGACTGAATTTGTAAAAAAGTCTTAAAAAGGTTTTGTCATGTTATTTATGTTATGTTAACAGAATAAGTATTTTCTATTAACATTTATAGACTCAAGAATGAGCCATATATCTTTTACAGCTGGGTGTATCTTAAAAGAAATCTTGTTTTGAAAAGTAAGTTGCAATTTTATTGATTTTTTTTTGACAGAAGGATGGTTGGACCTGTGAGGCATGCACTTTTGTAAATCAGCCGTCGCGTCCTGGATGTGAGATTTGTGCTTCCCCTCGACCTTTGGATTACAGAGTACCGGCTAATTATGTGCCAACCGATGAGGAACAAAGAAGAATACAACTGGAATCAGTAGGGGAGGAAAAAGTGAAAAAGGTCAGTTTGTAATTTTCTGTTTTTGTATTTCATCGATACTAATGTGCGATGTTTTCACTAGTGTAACAGTTGACAGTATGTGGCCCCATACTACTAGTAGTGACAACATGTAATTTCATATGTGTTACCCAAACAGTAAGTGACATATATGTAAAAATCCTTTGTGTGGCCTCATCCTAAAGTGACATATGTAAAAATCCTTTGTGTGGCCCCATCCTAAAGTGACATTTAAAAATCCTTTGTGTGTGCCCCATCCTAAAGTGACATATGTAAAAATCCTTTGTGTGGCCCCATCCTAAAGTGACATATGTTAAAATCCTTTGTGTGGCCTCATCCTAAAGTGACATATGTAAAAATCCTTTGTGTGGCCCCATCCTAAAGTGACATATGTAAAAATCCTTTGTGTGGCCCCATCCTAAAGTGACATATGTAAAAATCCTTTGTGTGGCCCCATCCTAAAGTGACATATGTAAAAATCCTTTGTGTGGCCTCATCCTAAAGTGACATATGTAAAAATCCTTTGTGTGGTCCCATCCTAAAGTGACATATGTAAAAATCCTTTGTGTGGCCCCATCCTAAAGTGACATTTAAAAATCCTTTGTGTGTGCCCCATCCTAAAGTGACATATGTAAAAATCCTTTGTGTGGCCCCATCCTAAAGTGACATATGTTAAAATCCTTTGTGTGGCCCCATCCTAAAGTGACATATGTAAAAATCCTTTGTGTGGCCCCATCCTAAAGTGACATATGTAAAAATCCTTTGTGTGGCCCCATCCTAAAGTGACATATGTAAAAATCCTTTGTGTGGCCCCATCCTAAAGTGACATTTAAAAATCCTTTGTGTGGCCCCATCCTAAAGTGACATATGTAAAAATCCTTTGTATGGCCCCATCCTAAAGTGATATATGTTAAAATCCTTTGTGTGGCCCCATCCTAAAGTAACATATGTAAAAGTCCTTTTTGTGGGCCATACTAAAGTGACATATGTAAAAATCCTTTGTGTGGCCCCATCCTGAAGAGACATATGTAAAAATCCTTTGTGTGGCCCCATCCTTAAATGACATATGTAAAAATCCTTTGTGTGGCCCCATCCTAAAGTGACATATGTTAAAATCCTTTGTGTGGCCCCATCCTAAAGTAACATATGTAAAAATCCTTTGTGTGGCCCCATCCTAAAGTGACAGATGTAAATCTCCTTTGGGTGGCCCCATTTTAAAGTAACTGATGAAAATATCAGCATTATCCTGTTTGAAGCACTGCTCTAAAGCGAGGAATGTAAGTATCCTTTGTGTTGCCCCATTCTAAAGTAACAGATATAAATATCCTGTGTGTTGGTGCATTTCTAAAGTATCAGATATAAATATTCGATGTGTGGGCCAATTGTAAAGTATCAGCTATAAATATCATAAGTATGACCCCACCATAAAGTAACAAATGTAAATATCCTGTGTTTGGGCCCATTCTGTTGTAACAAATGTAAATATCATGTGTGTGGGCCCATTCTAAAGTAACAGATGTAAATATCCAGTGTGTGGGCCTATTCTAAAGTAACAGTTGTAAATTTCCAGTGTGTGAGTCCATTCTAAAAAAATAGATGTAAATATCCTGAGTGTGGGGCCATTCTAAAGTTACAGATGTAAATATCCAGTGTGTGGGCCCATTCAGTTGTAACATATGTAAATATCCTGTGTGTGGGCCCATTCTTTTGTAACAAATGTAAATATCCAGTGTGTGGGCCCATTCTGTTGTAACAAATGTAAATATCCTGTGTAGAGTCCCATTTTCAAGTAACAAATGTAAATATCCAGTGTGTTGGCCCATTCTGTTGTAACAAATGTAAATATCCTGTGTAGAGTCCCATTTTCAAGTAACAGATGTAAATATCCAGTGTGTGGGCCCATTCTGTTGTAACAAATGTAAATATCCAGTGTGTTAAATTGGTGCATTCTGTTGTAACAGATATAAATATCCTGTTTAGAGTCCTATTTTCAAGTAACAGATGTAAATATCCAGTGTGTGTGGGCCCATTCTGTTGTAACAAATGTAAATATCCAGTGTGTTAAATTATCCTGTTTAGAGTCCTATTTTCAAGTAACAGATGTAAATATCCTGTGTGTGGGCCCATCCTAAAGTACCATATGTAAATATCCTGTGTGTGTGGGCCCATCCTTAAGTAACAGATGTAAATACCCAGTGTGTGGGCCTATTCTTAAGTAACAGATGTAAATATCATGTGTTTGGGCCCATCCTAAAGTAAAAAAAATGTAAATATCCTGTGTGTGGGCCTATTCTAAAGTAACAGATGTAAATATCCTGAATGTGGGCCCATCCTAAAGTAACAGATGTAAATATCCTGTGTGTGTGTGCCAATCCTAAAGTAACATATGTAAATATCCAGTGTGTGGGCCTATTCTTAAGTAACAGATGTAAATATCCTGAGTGTGGGCCCATCCGAAAGTAATATATGTAAATATCCTGAGTGTGGGCCCATCCTAAAGTAACATATGTAAATATCCTGTGTGTGTGGGCCCATCCTAAAGTAACAGATGTAAATATCCTGAGTGTGAGCCCATCCTAAATTAACATATATAAAAATATCCTGAGTGTGGGCCCATCCTAAATTAACAGATGTAAATATCCAGTGTGTGGGCCTATTGTAAAGTAACAGATGTAAATAATCTGTGTGTGGGCCCATTCTACAGTATTAGATGTAAATATCATGTGTTTGGGCCCATTCTAAAGTAACAGATGTAAATATCCTGTGTGTGGGCCCATTCTAAAGTAACAGATGTAAATATCCTGTGTGTGAGCCTATTCTAAAATAACAGATGTAAATATCCTGAGTGTGAGCCCATTCTAAAGTTCTAATTTGTTACAAGTTAATTATCATGTGTTTTCCCTATCCAAAATTCCAAACTAATATTAAGATATCCTGGTTTAGGTATTTCTTGTGGATTTATGCATTAAGTTTTCTTACCAGTGTATTTTATTGCTGATTATGATACAATAATCCCCGTGAAGGCTTGGTGATGGTTGAATGGCATATCACCTTTCCTAATAAAGATGCTATCTTAAATATTTATGAATTTTGACAGGAATGATGTTAAACTTTCTCGAGATAACATTATATGCTGTAATTGCATCTTGTGCTACACTTTAACTCATTCAGCTATGGAAATAAACTTGGTTTTTAGCCCACCATCATCTGATGGTGGGCTATTCAAATCACTCTGCGTCCGTGGTCTGCCGTCCATCATCCGTCCTTAAACAATTCTTGTTATCGGTATTTCCCAAGAAGTACCAGAGGGATCTTTCTCTAATTTTATATGTGGGTTCCCCTTGGTCCCTAGCTGTGCAGGGCAACTTTTGAGACTGATCGGATAAATAACATGGCCGACAGGCAGTCATCTTGGATTTTGATAATGAAAGTTCGTTATCAATATTTCTCGGGAAGTACCAGAGGGATCTTTCCTTAAATTTTATATTTATAGGTTCCCTTTGTTACCTTGTTGTGCAGCAGTACCTGAAATGGATGGTCGCCTGCTCGCCAATGGCGATTAAAATCTTGTTCGGGCGACCAAAAGTTGTCAAAAGTGATGTAGTCACTGGCCCAACAAAAATAGTTTGGGCGACTGTTGAAAAATTAATGAATAAAAGAAATTATAGTCCCTTCCAAATGAACTGGAGGGCAGTATATTTTTCAGTTGTCATTACTTCGATTTGAATCGAACTGTCCTTGATTTAGAAAATGTGATGATTTTTTTTCAGATTTTCTATATAAATACAGCCAGGGTGTCTTCTTTGAGGTGCAAGTTTTGTGTAATTCTTTGGGAAATACGTATACTAAAGACCTGAATGAAGTGGATCATGTCAGGTTTTAACTAGGGTTGAAGAATTAAAAATATAATGTTTTATTCTGTTTTAAATATTACAAACTTTGTCATGTTATATGTAAGTTAAATGTGCTGAAGCATTGTGTTAAATGCTGTGGAATTATTTCTTCCCAAAATTATTTGGGCCACCAATATTTTACTCACCCCCAATTATTTTTTTAGGCCAGCCAATGCAGGTTCCCCACTATCCTTTATTGTTCATGTTTACTTTTGAAACTGATCAGTTAAACAAAATGGCCTACCGACAGCCATCTTCGATTTTTGACATTGAAGGTTTGTTAGTACTATTTCTCAGGAATAACTTGAGGGATCTTTCTCAAATTTGATATGTAGGTTTCCCTTGATCCCTTGTTGTGCATGTTATATTTTGAGACTGATCATAAAAACAAAATGCTAAAGGAAGAACTAAACAGATCTTTCTCATATTGCAATGATCAATTCTATTTCTTTCACATTAAGTACTGTACTAGTAAATATGAGAAATGACTAACTCGCTTTGAAGGTTGGCTTTCATACACATCAGTATTAAGTTTAGATCAAAAGTTACCTCAAGGTGCATTTACTGTTAACATGACTCGATCAAACAGATTAGAGGAAAGAAGAGAAAAGATCGAACTGACAAAGAACTAATGAAGATGGTACAATGGTGGGCGCCAAGATCCCTCTGGGATCTCTTGTTTATTATAAACCAATTTTCATGATGTGTGTGTTTCATCATAGCTAAATCGAGGATTCTAAGCGAAATCTGAACAATGGAATGATTCCCATGTTGACTCTTGAAAAAAAGTACGAGTGTCAGACCTGAGCTCGTACTCCTCACTAGAAACCATTCTCATGAATTCCGTGCCCAGACAATTTTTCTTGTAGCTTGCTTAAATCAAATGACATGGTAAAAAAGGCAAGTATAAACACTAAAAATGGTGTTCTGCTTCAAGGCTCTCCCAATTTCTCCTAAAGTATTGTCAAAATGTGAAGTATTATAAATTTATCACAGGATCAAGCAATTTGGCTTGAGTACAAAATCTGAGTTTGAGCGTGAGAATGGTTTCTTGAACTCAGGCCCAGTTGTTTTTAAAGGGTAAGCGTCTTTTGTGTCATTGACAACACTCACCATATGTATATCATGGCCTAGTAACTATACAACTCCACAAATCAAGATTCTGTCTGCCTGTATATTATGGATCATGTGATAATAACAATCATGTCAGACTGTAGACTTGACACAGTTACCATTGACGTAGGAATTCCAGTTAACTCTACTTGAATAACAGGACTGTTATTTTGTTATTCTGTAAAAGGAAATAAATATTCGCATGTGGATATTTTCATGCTAATTTGCACAATGCGAAAAAACCCACAAAAATGTCTACACCGTGAAATGTTGACTTTGCAGTCATTAAAGGTGATATACTGAAATTTCAATTTTGATCAACTTTGAATACACATAAATTTGATTTGCTCATGTACAATGGGGTGTGAGGCTGGTGGACATGAGCACCCCTTTAGGCCTTAATAATGATACAGTATTTCACACTATATCATACATGATTCCGTATGTGTCTGTTTGTTCTGACTTGTTACAGGGATGTTGTCAGAATCTGTCTTTTTTCGCAGCATCCATCTTGTTAATGTCATCGCCCAGGCCATCTTCGAGGGCTGAATTGTCCGCTTTTTCAGCCGTTTCTATTGTTTTAATTGGCTCAAGTAGTATAAGGTTAGATAGAGGCTTTAAATATCAAATTTAACTCAGGGATTTTGTCTGCATTCCCTAATTTTTGCGATTGGGTACTTCCATCCCAAAGATGATATCAAATGAAAAGTTAATTGCGGGGAGATGAATTATACAATGCGTGGCTGTCCAAAGGATTGATACAGTTGAATCTTCTATATCCCACTGTTGGAAATTACACAGCTGACAAGGGTGTAAAACATTGAAATGCATATCTGTTTAAACTCGGGGAGTTTTGAAGGAAGGTCATAAAAAGTATGTTGTTTCATGAGAAGTGGAAAACCTTAGTTGCATGAACATTTTCACTCCATTAAGGCATTTTTATTTAGAAATCAAAATTTTGATAATTTTGAGACATTTTTTATTTGAACTCGTGTGAGTGTTATGACCACTTGGGCCTCGTGTTGATGTCCTAGCTACAAATATTTTACAATTCCTGTCTGCCTGTGTGTCCATCATGTTTGTTCAATTTTGAACAGCCTTTCTAGGTAATATCATTTCCATATATTTTAGCAGGGATGATTCCTATCAAAACAAGTCAACCGCTTTGAACATTTATAAAAAATAATTGATAGAATTTTACGTCTTCTATTTCAAAAGCGGATGCATACGATATATCCGCTAAGATTTCCGTATAAAACCTTTATGTGTCAATTTCTGTTGGAAAGAAGTATAAAACATCAGTAGTAGTAATGTGGACACTATACAATATGTAACCTATCTGTTGATTTATGTTTAATGGTAGAGTAACTTTACACAATGAAGGCATCAAAGTTGTCCCTTTTTAAGTGTTATATGTGAATTTGTAATTTAAAATATTTGGTTGTGTTCCCACGGTCTTCCACCAGTCTTATTTCTCCTGGGTCTCGTATATCAGAATAATAACCAATGCACTTGTATTATAATTTCTTCAGGTCAGAGGTTGGAAAATGTAAAAAAATAAATGGATGAAGGTACATTTAAAAAGATAGCTTCATGTACTTTCATCTTAAAAAGATGTCACTTTTGAACAGTTTATTTAAGTAACACAAAAATTGAAGTTTCTGAACATTTTCTTTGGGTTGTTAAGTATGGATTATGATAGATTCTTGTAACACAACCAATACGTGTTTCTATGTGATGTTGCAATGACTAATACAGTATGTACTCTGTCACCTTCATCAGACAAATGACCAGTGAAGCGTATGCACACAAAGGTGTAAAATGTGTACCTGAGTTGTCCACAAATTGATGTTGATTTGGCTACACTGTAAGTGTATGTACAATTAGTTGTTAAAAATGTATCGCAATGACTTGATTCAGCTACAATTTGTTTAGTACCTGGTCATAGATGTGCGAGAGTCTGAGCCCCCTCATCTCGATTTAGAACTGATCCTGTGCGGCATATTCAGATAGCTTCCTTTAAAAATTGAAGGTTTTTACCTTATATTTAAGCGGAAATGCTAATTTTACAAAAATATTCAAAACTCCAAATGGTCTGTTTCGTATCTCCAATAAATTTAAATAAGAGTTCCTGTTCGGCATTTTTACCTTAGAAAAGATTAGTATCATAAAGATCTATATCATATATATCTTTAATAATTTTCTGTTTTACAAAAAAAAAACATCTGACAATGAGATTGGATCCTTGGACCACTTGATTATAAAAAGCTGGGAGCATTTTGGCCTGAAATAGCAACATGTTAATGTTACGGCTCTTAATAGGGACGTCAGCATTGGTGCTCTGATAGGTAGTTCCTCACACAAAATGCAGGAAGCTTTTCTTAACTGCCCCTATCAATCATAATATTTGTACTTAATTAACACTTAAGTACAACATTACCAGTAATAATTAGATATCATCTAATGACCTTTGTTTGAATATAAAGGAAACAATAATATTTACTGTCTACACTGACATAATTCACTCAGTAATCGGTGTTCCCGTAAACTGGAGTTATCATCTCATAACCTGACCATTTAACGTGACAAGTTTCCATGACATCGACAATAATATATGCAGCTGCATGGGGCTATGCAAATTTTTCTGCAAACGAGACACAGTTTTGTGGTGTTATTATATTAACAGGTGTTTAAGGAGTTTCCACCCTTCGTAATACACATGTTTTTCTTGTCGTATTTTCGTGTCGTCATTTCCGTTTACGTATCGGGCATTCCATTACCGTCGTGTAAATTATAGTAAAATCCGGGTAAACAATAGTACACGTGCATGACGTGATATGTCAACACCCGATATCAAGACTTAACTTGGAAATGTGTAATCACACGTACTTCAGAAATAAAGCTTATGATACAAAGACATTAATTAACTCACGGGAAAACACTGACATACGATCAGACGACTTCAAGAAGGTCGTATATGAGGCGCTTGGAATGCAGACTGATGTGTTTTGTTTACCGACCTCACCTGTACGAGTCACGTGCTAACAGTAGTTCACAAGCTCTTGGTCGCTACGACTTTTGTTGTCGAGCGAGTTACGCTCTGTCAGATAAATCGGTTCACAAATGCAATTACAATAACTCTGTGAAAATAGTGGTTTGTAAAATATCAAGATCCCTATAAAATGCAAGTGCATGTGCGTGCACGTAATAACGGCATACCATGCGATAGCCTATGGTTACATATGTACCTGACATGTTAATATACCATGCGTAAGCAGGCTATGGAATGATGTCCAAAGTGTACATGATTGAGAGTAATTTTGTTCCATAAAAGAACAGTAAATTGACAAATAAATATAGTAATTTAATTTATTTCCGTCGTTTTTGGTATATTAAATAAAATAAGTGTCATTGTATAAATTCTATCCCTCTGCAAAAAGTTCCGATTATTTTCAAGGTAGACAACTCTCATCAGGATCAAAATAATTGTAAAATGTAAAATAAATTAATTATAAAGACTTTGTGTGTATTTGGTTCAATTTTTCACTCTTTTTGTATGTAACTATGTGTCCTGTTTGATTTTGGCTTGCATTTAGTAAGTTTTATCCATATAGTTTCAATAAAAAACGCTTTTTGTAACATGTTGTAGATATTTTATGATAAATAAAATATTTGTAGGGTTGATTAGCAATGTTTCTTTTCATTATTTTATTGTTGTAATAGTTTTTAACAATGCCACACGCTCAAAAAATGTGAAAGTGTTGAATTTGACAAAAATTCAAATTTTCGGTATTTTTTACAAATAAATCCCCAGTTTATCGAAATGCTTAGAATTTCATAAACTCATCTCTACATAATGACATAACCATCATGTGAAACTTTCATTTAATTCTGATGGCTAATTGCGAAAGGGTGGAGCCTCCTTAACAAGGATTATGCTTTCAGGCTGTTACTTTTATTGAACCGATCACAAGTTAATATGTTTTGAAAAAGAAACAGAATGTCCGCTGATCAGACATGACTAAAATTGATATGAACTGGTCATGCACAGAAAAAATACTGTCATTATAACAAACAGTTTTCTATTTTAAAATCTTTTCCTTATCAAAAACAGGAGAATAATTTTTCAAAACCTGTATAAAGTAGAGAAGTGAAGTATGGTTTTTGACAAGACACACAAGTGTTAAACACAATCTGCAACCTCATACTTTCTGATCAGCGCTATCTTGCAAATTGCATCTGGATATAATATTTGGTAATATATATACAATAAATGTCTTTGGAATTTTATTGAAAATGTTTCATATTTTCTGCTGATAATGTTTATATGCAGACCACTCAATTTTCACACTAATGGAAGAAGATTATGCATGACTCTTGAAGTGGATCCAAAAGTTTTCTAATTGTTATAAAAAAAAACCCAGAGAGATTAAGAAAAGAGCCACAATACTAAACTGCTGTGAAACACCCACAGTAAATAAATACACAAATATTGGCCTATGTTGTCCTGAACAAAAACCACATGTTGGGAGAAACCACAACCTTGAATTCTGAAAAAGTTAACACATATTTGGGTAAAGTAGTCATCTGGTTTTGTGTTGCATCAAAATGAGACACCTTCAGCAAACACCATTTAAAATGGAAAACAAACTGTATGTAATGTGGACCTGTGTCAGTATGTCAATACTCACATGGATGATGAAATGCTAAAACACTTGACTGAAATTTAATGTCACAGGATTTGTAAAATTTACACCTGATGAACTTTCTCAGTATTTCTCATGATAATTTTCAATAGCAGACCAGTTGGCCGTGTAGTTAGTGCCTGGACTATGTACAGAACAGTATCTCCTTGTGTATATATATATATACAGCTGTTTCCGCCTACCCAGATCTTCCTGGATTTGCTCTATGTATAAGGACTCTGTAATTCCCACTTCAGATAAAAAAAAAACACTTGACTATGAGTAATTTTAGAAAAAAAAGTAACGACATGCGGAAATTATAATCCAGATTTTTCATTTTCATCTTATACACAAATGTACTGATATATTGATATGGATATACACTTTCGGTTTCAGGCACCTTTTCAGGATATACGGTACATGTGCCAGGTATATACATTATGCAGAATATTTTTTTCTTCTCATGTTTGCAAATGCTTTATTGCCGGTAGAAAATATCAAAAAGAAAGTAAAATGTTGGGTGATAAATTGTGTTATGCAAGTGTGCGATAGTGATTTAAAAAGATTTTAAGGTCAAGGTCAAGCTAACTGTTACTAAAAATGGACTGGGGGAGGGAGAGGTGTTGATGAAGCACATGACAGGGCCCTTGCTGACCTGTCAGTGTTCTGATTGCAGAATATACAATTAAATATTCTCTATATATTAATAAAAACATGGTATGGTGTTTAAATGAAGTGTAGTTAACTTTTGGGTCAAAAGGATTCACAGTATAACAATAATTTCTTACAAAATAAGTGATCATTAGATATTATATAATAACAAATGATTCAAATACCTCCTGGTATTCGTAGCAAATTTGCTGTGTATTTTCCCCCCACACAATTATGATAATTATCCCAACAGCATAGCTGCAATTTTCTTGTTTGAAACATAGGATTCAGAAGTTGTATTATTCTTCTTATTTCCAAGTCAGCTAAAGTTAGGCAGTCCTGAGTGTTATCTCCAGCCATTACGTATCTAGATGATATCTGATAACAAGAAATTAAAGTGCTCCGGAAGACAAATCTTCAGTTGAAGGTTATGGCGGATGACAAATCTTCAGTTGAAGGTTATGGCAGATGACAAATGTTTAGTTGAAGGTTATGGCAGATGACAAATGTTCAGTTGAAGGTTATGGCGGATGACAAATGTTCAGTTGAAGGTTATGGCGGATGACAAATGTTCAATTGAAGGTTATGGCAGATGACAAATGTTCAGTTGAAGGTTATGGCAGATGACAAATGTTCAGTTGAAGGTTATGGCGGATGACAAATGTTCAGTTGAAGGTTATGGCGGATGACAAATGTTCAGTTGAAGGTTATGGCGGATGACAAATGTTCAGTTGAAGGTTATGGCAGATGACAAATGTTCAGTTGAAGGTTATGGCGGATGACAAATGTTCAGTTGAAGGTTATGGCGGATGACAAATGTTCAGTTGAAGGTTATGGCAGATGACAAATGTTCAGTTGAAGGTTATGGCGGATGACAAATGTTCAGTTGAAGGTTATGGCGGATGACAAATGTTCAGTTGAAGGTTATGGCGGATGACAAATGTTCAGTTGAAGGTTATGGCGGATGACAAATGTTCAGTTGAAGGTTATGGCGGATGACAAATGTTCAGTTGAAGGTTATGGCGGATGACAAATGTTCAGTTGAAGGTTATGGCGGATGACAAATGTTCAGTTGAAGGTTATGGCGGATGACAAATGTTCAGTTGAAGGTTATGGCGGATGACAAATGTTCAGTTGAAGGTTATGGCGGATGACAAATGTTCAGTTGAAGGTTATGGCGGATGACAAATGTTCAGTTGAAGGTTATGGCGGATGACAAATGTTCAGTTGAAGGTTATGGCGGATGACAAATGTTCAGTTGAAGGTTATGGCGGATGACAAATGTTCAGTTGAAGGTTATGGCGGATGACAAATGTTCAGTTGAAGGTTATGGCGGATGACAAATGTTCAGTTGAAGGTAATGGCGGATGACAAATGTTCAGTTGAAGGTAATGGCGGATGACAAATGTTCAGTTGAAGATTATGGCGGATGACTAATGTTCAGTTGAAGGTAATGGCGGATGACTAATGTTCAGTTGAAGATTTTGGTGGATGACAAATGTTCAGTTGAAGGTTATGGCATGTAATCATGCACTGACCCACCACACAACCACAGTAAAATGTATTTTGCTCAATGTTAGATTTGCCCTTCATATTTAATAACTATGTAAGGGACAGGACGTGACGGGGAGGGTTGGACATGGGCAACACTATATCCACCCCACCCCCCACCCCCAGCCATTTTATGGTGGGGGCATAAAAAAAGCCTGTTACGATGCATTTTACAGAATTGTAATTGTTTAAAATTTGAATGAGTTATTAGAAATTTTAAAAAACTTACAGATCTGCAGGAGTAAAACTTGTGACCTTTGCACTGCCGAGCCCCTAATCTTTACCACTGTTGTAATCGAAGAATCATGAATGGACACCAATGAGCCACAAAGTCTAACTAAATAGAAAATGAACATTGATAGATACATCATTTGACAGGGGGAGTTACTCTTGGCCAGAAGAACACTGTTTGGTAATGCTTCATCTTCAATATATAAAGGTGACACCTCTAAGTAGAACTCCTCTCCACTTACACTGAAATTTACCTTGATATCAGGCCCATACTCATGAAACCGTTCTCATGCTCAAGCATGGATTCTGTGCTCAATCTAAATTTTCCTGTAACTTCCTTAAATGATGTCAAACGATCAAAAAGTTATAGGAACAGTATTTGGCTTAAAGTCTCTTCGATATTTTTTCCAAATCATTGACAAAATAAGATTTGTTTATCAATTTATAACCAGAACGAGAAATAAGATTTGAGCACAAAATCCATACTTGAGCACGAGAACGATAAATTCATGAATACAGGCCCTCGCCTACGATCGTACTGGTCAGACTATACTGAAAGGAACGTGGTTTCTTACAGTGACAATGATGTTGTACCGTGGGAGTAATAAAGCTTTTAATAATAAGTCTAACAGCAGTAATGTGATGCATATAACAATCATGTATTGATTTTTTTTCTTTTTTTTTCTTCCAAAAATGACATTTAATTTCCAGTTTTTAGGTAAAAGATTACTGCCAGAGTTGGGGCTCTGGGTTCAGTAAACTTTACAAATATTTGTCCTCATACAAGAGGCCTTTCATTCGTCATTCTTAATATTTCATTCATTCGTTCGTTCATGTATCATATATATCATACATACATACATACATACATACATACATCATGTGTTGATCTGTTGCAGTATGAGGACCAACGCCGTGAGGAACAGTTGGTACAGAGACAGGAGAACTTTGAGCGCCTCCTGGCGGTAGAGGAGCAGCACTTGGTATCTAACACAGTCGAGTTTGACTGTCCTATCTGTTTTGACACCATAGAGCCTGGGCAGGGTTTGGTGTTGCGGGAGTGTCTCCATTCATTTTGCAGGTCAGTTAATTGTTACTGGCTTATTTTAAGTAGCGCATGTATCCTGTAATAAGCCCGAGAGGCAAACACATAGTGGACAGTCTTGACTCATAGTAGTGGGGCTAATTACAGGACAATGAAATAACATAAGTTGGCATTTCTAATGCGGTAGATATTGGCTGGCTTATTATAGCAGGCTTGGGCTTATTGACAGATAAGTACAAAGATAAATATGGTTGTACACAGCTTCCACCATCCGACTTTCTATAACAGTTTTAAACACTCTGGCATGCACCATTATGTTTGCGATGATTTCACAAAAGGTCTTTAATTAAAAGATGCTAAATCTAGTGAAAACAATACAGAAGATATTATAAACTCTTAGGTCTTATATTTCATTGTAGCATTATAAGTGGAGGATGTGTTGTCTCATTTCCAGGTTTAACATGACCATTGTGATGTTGATATGTACCCCAAATACATCATGCTCAGTGTCTAAGTATAATCTTGATAACAACTTAATTGCATTGGTTGAACATTTCAACAAAAATGGTAGACTTTCATTTTCACTTTTAAAGATGTACACTTTCCCATAATTAGGGCTCTGATCTGTCTGTTTTAATAGAAAACTGGGGGGAAAAGTCATCATTTTTTCAGCAATAAATGACAACATTGATGCTTAATATTAATGTTAACCAGGTAGAATAAGTAAAAACTGTTAAATTTGTCAAAATATGGTCCTTAATCCATAGTACACAGCCACAGGGTGGTCTAAACACAGGGTGGTCGGGTGGCACAGCTAAACACTGGGTGGTCGGGTGGCACTGCTGACAACAGGGTGGTCTAAACACAGGGTGGTCAGGTGGCACCGGTAAACACTGGGTGGTCGGGTGGCACCGGTAAACACAGGGTGGTCGGGTGGCACTGCTGACAACAGGGTGGTCTAAACACAGGGTGGTCAGGTGGCACCGGTAAACACAGGGTGGTCAGGTGGCACCGGTAAACACTGGGTGGTCGGGTGGCACAGCTAAACACAGGGTGGTCGGGTGGCACTGCTGACAACAGGGTGGTCTAAACACAGGGTGGTCGGGTGGCACCGGTAAACACAGGGTGGTCGAGTGGCACCAGTAAACACAGGGTAGTCGGGTGGCACCGGTAAACACAGGGTAGTCGGGTGGCACCAGTAAACACAGAGTGGTCGAGTGGCACCGGTTAACACTGGGTGGTCGGGTGGCACCGGTAAACACAGGGTGGTCGGGTGGCACCGGTAAACACAGGGTGGTCTAAACACAGGGTGTTCGGGTGGTTCGTTTCCCTGATAGGATGTGAAAAGGTATGACTATAGATCACCTGCCCAACCACATGTGTATTATCGGGTACTCCAGTTTCCTCCCACATTAAGACTCCCTGTGCATATAAGTTATATAACTTGTTTCATAATTGTTGTAAAATAGATTAAGTTTATATTTATATACATAGCCAAGTCAAAGACCATTAATAAAAAATGTGTATATGGAGAAATTTCACTGCATTCTAATTTTCACCTTTTTCAGCTTCCGGAATGAGGGCAAATTTATCATTATAATGAATATTACACAACGTACCATAGGTAATAATGATTACACGTGAAGGGTAAAATTAACACTTAGCCAATATTCATTTTACCTGTGAAAGGTGAACATTTGATTGAATGATAGTTTCGGAATACAGTAAACTTTTTCCATTATTTGGTGATGGCCCTTCCATATCGGAACTGTTTAGGTGTCTGTTATAGTAAAGAGTGTTTTAGATGTAGATGTACCCGAAGCCTTGTATAAATGTAGACAGTGAAATATTATTGGGCACATGATGCTTTACCGTACTATGGGATCATAGAGACTGTAAGGTCTAAAAAATATTATCCAAATGAGGGATGAAAAGGATCATGCTTAATTGGAGATAAATCAGCATAACATCTAGTCGAATATTACTGCAAGTAACTCATTGTCCTCTAATCCAGTACATTTCTATATTCTAGTACATATCCGAACTTGAATGAAGTATTTAAACATATCTTATTTGTGTGAAAAGAATAATATTTTTTTTATTCAAAACTTGAAAGTATATACCTGATAATGTATTTTGTATGAATAAAAAGGTTTTTTTCTTTTTTTTTCTTGGGTATTAACCCATATTTGAAATCTTACTGAATCTGATTTATTATTCTTACTCTGGATTCAATTGAATGTAGTGGAAGTGGACTGGGTCTATCACTAAATCTAGATCAGAGCTTCCGTCTAGAGGTCCTGGGTTTGTATCCTGCTGTGGCCGTGCATTTTTAGTCTCCTGTTACACCAATAAAATTGAGTGAAACAAATCTCAGTCAGTTAAACATGGAATACGATAAGATCTGGTGGAAGTGACTCGGCAAATTAATCCTATAGACATCAGAACTACCTGTGACTTCTATGGCAGGCTACTGATTCTGTGACTCGAACATCCGCTGGGTGACCTGTTGTCGTTGAAATCTATTTGATCAATTAATAGGCATTGACATGGAAATTTACCTGTATACACTGAAAAATTGTTTATTTCTTCTGCTAATTTACATTCATGTCAGGCACTCAGTTTTTAGCCCACCATCATCTGATGGTGGGCTATTCAAATCACCCTTCGTCAGTGGTCCGTCGTCCGTCCGTGGTCCATCGTCCACCGTCCGTCGTCCCTCCTTAAACAATTCTTGTTATCGGTATTTCTAAAGAAGTACTAGAGGGATCTTTCTCAAATTTTATATGTAGGTTCCCCTTGGTCCTTAGCTGTGCAGCAGTGCCTGAAATGGGCGGTCGCTTGCTCGCCAATGGCGGTTAAAGTCTTGCTCGAGTTACTAAAAGTTGTCAAAAGTGAGGTAGTCACTGGCCCAACAGAAATAGTTTGAGCTACTGTTGAAAAAATAATGAATAAAAGAAATTATAGTCCCTTCCACATTAACTGGGGGGGGTGGGGGGGGGGGGGCAGTACATTTTTCAGTTGTCATTACTTTGATTTGAATCGAACTGTCTGTGATTTAGAAAATGCGATGATTTTTTTCTGATTTTCTATATAAATACTGCCAGGGTGTCTTCTTTGAGGTGCAATTTTTGTGTATTTCTTTTTGGGAAGAACTGAATGGAGTGGATCATGTCAGGTTTTAACTGGGGTTGAAGAATTAAAAATATAATGTTTTATTCTGTTTTATATATTACAAACATTGTCATGTTATATGTGATTTAAATGTGCTAAAGCATTGTGTTAAATGCTGTGGAAATATTTCTTCCCAAAATTATTTGGTCCACCAATATGTCATTTGGGCCAGTGCTTCAAATTTTTTACTCGCCCAAAAAATAAATTTGGGGCCAGCCAATGCAGGTTCCCCACTATCCTTTATTGTTCATGTTTACTTTTGAAACTGATCAGTTAAACAAAATGGCCTACTGGCAGCCATCTTCGATTTTTGACATTGAAGGTTTGTTAGTACTATTTCTCAGGAATAACTTGAGGGATCTTTCTCAAATTTGATATGTTAAGGTTCCCCTTGATCCCTCTTTGTGCATGTTATATTTTGAGACTGATCATAAAAACAAAATGGCGAAAGGAAGAACTAAACAGATCTTTCTCATATTGCAATGATTGATTCTATTTCTTTCACATTAAGTACTGTACTAGTAAATATGTGAAATGACAAACTCACTTTGAAGGTTGGCTTTGATACACATTAGTATTAAGATTAGATCAAAAGTTATCTCGATCAAACAGAATAGAGGAAAGAAGAGAAAAGATCGAACTGACAAAGAACTAATGAAGATGGTACAATGGTGGGTGCCAAGATCCCTCTGGTTTGTGCTTGCATTCACATAATTCTCATTCTGATTACATCATATCCCATACATGGACATATGTAATTCTACACTTGAGGGAGGAGTATTTATGTGTTTTACCCCCCCCCCTTGGAAACTTGGTATACATTATGATCATTTTTTTTTATTTTTTATTTTTTTTGTAACTTAGAATTTTATTCAGATTTTTCAAACACATACGCATGACAAATAATGAGATACAAGTCTGTAAATTATGACAGGAAAAGATGGGTAATTGTACAGAACACTCATCTTACAGATTTCATACTACTCTACTCACTACATGTCATACATATAAACCTATTACACAGCCTTTGCCTGACTGACATTCATCATTAAACCATACACCCATTTTGCCTGTACCCATTCGTACATACAAAATACTTATGGCCATGCGATATGTTTTTATGAGAGAGAGAGAGAGAGAGAGAGAGAGAGAGAGAGAGAGAGAGAGAGAGAGAGAGAGAGAGAGAGAGAGAGAGAGAGAGAGAGAGAGAGAGAGAGAGAGAGAGAGAGAGAGAGAGAGAGAGAGAGAGAGAGAGAGAGAGAGAGAGAGAGAGAGAGAGAGAGAGAGAGAGAGAGAGAGAGAGAGAGAGAGAGAGAGAGAGAGAGAGAGAGAGAGAGAGAGAGAGAGAGAGAGAGAGAGAGAGAGAGAGAGAGAGAGAGAGAGAGAGAGAGAGAGAGAGAGAGAG
>NW_018408902.1:3175572-3178524 GCF_002113885.1 Mizuhopecten yessoensis | reverse complement strand
TGTGTGTCCTGTTTGCTTTTAGCTTGTAGATAATCACTTTTATCCGTTCAAATTCAATAAAAAACACTTTGTGTAACATGTGTTACATATTTTGCGATAAATAAAATATTTGTAGGATTAATTATAAATGCTTCTTTTCATTTTTTTATTGTTTTTATTGTTCCGAACAATGCCACACACAAAAAAACCGGAAAATATTAAAAGTGGCGAAAATTCAATTTTTTGGTATTTTTTCCAAAAAATTCCCCAAACTATCGGAATGTTTAGATTTTCATAAAATTAACTCTACATAGTTGCATAACCATTATATGAAAATTTCAACGAATTTTGCTGGTTAATTGCGAAAGTGTGGAGCCACCTTAAACCATAATGGTGTTTTCAATATAGAATCCTTCATAAGACTATATTTTTCAATTAATAAATTCAAACGGTACCAAGCTTTAAAAACATCAACCCAGAAAGAATTTCTATACTCTTTTAGACATTTTTGCACAAAATCATTGCCACAGTTGGCTAGTAGATCTATGTTAACATAACTTTTTAAAATAACTTGCCATTTAGCTGTGGTCTGAAAAAAACTTCTGATCCAAGATAATTTTAATGAATCTATAAATGCTTTTAAATTAATCATTTTAAAGCCACCGTTAAGGTATTCTTGGATGATAACTTCTCTTTTGACTTTGTCTGTTTTGCTGTTCCACAAAAATTCAAAAATAATAGAATTAAGTTTTGAAAGAAAATGTTCATCAGGATTTGGCAGTGCTATAAATAGATGGTTGAATTGTGAAACGAGAAGTGATTTAATAATATGGATTCTACCAATTGGAGTTAAATTTATGATCATGATATGAAGTTGTGTTTCCCTTAAAAGAATTTTGATTCAATGATTTTTGCAAAAGTTATTGCTCTTTGTTCATTTCATTATTTGATTTTTTGTCCGGAGATTTTCTCCTTTATTTTTTATAGCATGCAGATCTTATTTCAATTTAAGAAAGTATATAACACTATAACATGTGTAGGACTGTTTTAATTCATTAACCCCTGAACTTCATAGTGAACTATTCCAATTTCATAGTGAACTATTCCAACCTTTGAATTGGAAGAGTTCAAATGTGTCTTCAGGGGTGAATAAGTTAAATAGGAACACAGTCCTGGAGCATCATAAGCTAAGTAAAACTGAAATTGAAATGAAACATAGCCAAGCCTTGAAGTGATTTGATTTATATGATGCAGTAATTAACTGCTGCTGAATAGCAGGACCGCACTGAAATGAAACGTAGCCCTATATCCAAGTTAACAGTATCAAATAACACCTGGTGGTAGAAGATAGATAACATGATAATTAAAAGGTTCATGAATAACAGTGATTTCTAAGAATTTGTAAAAGTTTACTGCTCAACGCCTACTGTAAAAAAAAAAAAAGTAAATTGCACAGGTACATTTATGGGCATCTTCGCTAGCCAAGTGTTCGCTTCGTATACACTCCACTTAACCATTTGGGGGATTCATTGCCTTCTGTGATTAACTACACACATTCAAAGTGCAATAAGTGGAGTGTATACGAAGCGAACACTTGGATAACGAGGCTGAAACTGCTGGAAAAATACGTCTACTTATCTTTTTTGTACATCAATATTATTAGCTCACCTGGTCCGAAGGACCAGGTTGAGCTTATGCCATACCGTTGCGTCCGTCGTCCGTACATCCGGACGTACGTACGTCAACAATTTCTTTAAACGACTTCTTCTTTTTAAAAGAATTGGAATTGGAATTCAACTAAATTTGACTAGAAGCATCCCTAGGTGGTGGGCATTCAAAATTGTACAAATGATGGGGCTGACCCCCCAGGGGCTGAGGGGCAGGGCCAAAAGGGTTCAATTTGGCTATATTGCTTTAAGCGACTTCTTCTCTGGAACTAAAAAGTGGATATCGATCATATTTGATCAAAAACATTCATGGGAGGCAGGAATTCAAAATTGTACAAATGGTGTGGCTGACCCTCCAGGGGGAGAGGGGCAGGGCCAAAAAGGGTTATTTGGCTATATTGCTTTAAGCGTCTTCTTCTCTGGAACTAAGAGATGGATATCAACCATATTTGACTGGAAACATCCCTAGGTGGTGGGGATTCAAAATTGTACAAATGGTGGGGCTGAGGGCGGGGCCAAAAGGGAGCAATTTGGCTATATTGCTATAAACAACTTCTTCTGTAGAACTATGCCATGGGTATTGATCATTTTTGGTTGGAAGCATTCATTGGAGGCAGGGATTCAAAATTGTACAAATGGTGTGGCTGACCCCCGGAGCTAAGGGGTGGGGCCAAAAAAAGTGTATTACTTTGAAATGGTTGAGATTCCCACCATATAACCATGGTATACAATTGCTGAGTATAAAGAGAAGAATGCACATTTGCTTCCAGGATGGCTCTAGGGTCTGGCCCCACCCTTGGAGACATAGTCCCTGGGCCATAACTTTAACTGTTGAGATCCCCACCCCAAAACTATATACACAAATGCTGGGCATAAAGAGACGAATGCAGTCATGATATCAGAATAGACCCTGGGGTCTGACCGAACCCCTAGGGACCTAGATTCTTAGTCACAGCTTGGAAACAGTTGAGAGCCCCACCCTATAACCATATATACAATTGCTGAGTATAAAAAGATGATTGCACATATGCTTCCAGGAGGCCTTGGGGACTGCCCCACCCTTGGAGACTCAACCCCTGGGTCATAACTTCGAAATGGTTAAGATCCCCACCCCAAAACTATATACACAAATGCTGGGCATAAAGAGACAAATGCAGTCATGATATCAGAATAGACCCTGGGGTCTGACCGAACCCCTAGGGACCTAGTTTCTTAGTCACAGCTTGGAAACAGTTGAGAGCCCCACCCTATAACGGTATATACAATTGCTGAGTATAAAAAGATGATTGCACATATGCTTCCAGGA
>NW_018408902.1:3103121-3175307 GCF_002113885.1 Mizuhopecten yessoensis | reverse complement strand
GACCCCAGGGTCTGCCCCACCCTTGCAGACTTAACCCCTGGGTCATAACTTTGAAACGGTTGAGATCCCCACCCCAAAACTATATATACAAATGCTGGGCAAAAAGAGACAAATGCAGTCACGATATTAGAATTGATCCTGGGGTCTGGCCACAACCCTAGGGACCTAGTTTCTGAGTCAAAGCTTGGAAACAGTTGAGATCCCCACCCCATAACCATACATAAAATTGCTGGGCATGAAAAATCTAATACAGATATGCTACAAGGATTGGCCTGGGTTCTGGCATATTCCCTTGATCTCATTTGGAGAATATTTTGCCATGATTGCTTAGGTATCCAGGTGAGCGATACAGGCCCTCCGGGGCTCTTGTTCCCTAAAAAAAATGTCTAGAATGCCGAGAAAATTGACCTCTGATATGAAACTTTGACACAAATATCTACTTTCTCATGTCATTTATTAGCTCGTCTATTAGAAGAATAGGGGGGCTATAGCAGTACCCAAGGCGTCACTGTCGCCGTCCCACTTGGTTAAAGTTTTTGGGAAAGCTGTGTTTTGGTGTTTAACTCAACTTTTAATTAAATTTACATTGTAATATGGTTACAGCAATTGCTTGGAGGTTCCTTAGCAACAAATTTGACCATGTTTGCTCATTATTGGTCCAAAACACAAGTCTTTTAGAATTGGTTAAAGTTTTTGGGAAAGTTCCAAAGGTTAAAGTTTTAGGGCAAGTTCTAGTTCTTTTCAAACTACTGGGCAGATTTCAACCAAATTTAGCAGGAAGCATCCTTAGGGGAAGGGGATTCAAGATTGTACAAATAAAGTCCCTGAACCCCCAGGGACAGATGGGCAGAGCATCCTCCGAAATAGGAGCTTGTAAAATAGTAGGTAAAATAACTATTTCTACATTGTTTGAGGAAGACCTTGAAACTTTTAGACAGGGTAGATATATGTATGGAAGAGTGCACAACATTTTCAGATTTTTGATATGACCCCCCAGAGGCCGGGCAAGAAGGGTGGTTTCAAATGTTAAAAAAAAAATGGTCTTATAGCATATCAAATTAAACATTATCATGGGTTCTACATTTTAAAGCAATTTATTTTAACATATGGTGTAAGGAGGGGGGGGGGGGGGGGGGGGGGGGGATTACTTGAGGGATAAGGGGTAAAATAACTTTTTCTATGCTGTTATAGTCTTTTAACTTTCAAATCTACAGTAATTTATTTTTGCATATGGTAATCAGGGGGGAGGGGTTAGGTGTTACTTTGGGGGGATAGTGAGAGTGTGCCATCAACAATGTAGTTCTAGTTTCCCGATCTATTATCTAAGATTGGACATCCTGTAATGGCCCTATTACTATAAGCACTTTTTGCAAAAATAATTTTAATAGACGAGCTATGCTGTTCTCCTACAGCTCTTGTTAATTGAACATGTTATTTGTTTATGAATTTAATGACTTAAGATCTTTTGTCGGTTAACACTTACATATTTTAAAGAAACAAAACATCTAGTCGAAAAATATGCATACATGCATGGTAGGTACTTATCTCCATCTCATAACTAAACCCTAGATCACGTTTGACATAAAATGTATAGTTATAATCATACAGTTAGTCATAATTCAGTCTGCCCTATAGGAATTAAATGACAAAAGAGATGCTGTGATACGATTTAAGAGAATTGCAGAATACCGTGAATAGTTCAAGTTCTTTATTAACTTTAAGTCTTACGACTTATCAGTGTTAAATCTTTTTGTTGACCAGGGACTGTCTTCAGGCCGCCGTCCATCACAATGAGGAGCCGGTCATCCGATGTCCTTATATGGATTCTGAAACCGTCTGTAATGCCCAACTCCAACAACGTGAGATCAAATCGGTGAGTGAATTTTCAGGCCTTAAAGGAAAGGGGACAGGCCTTAAAGGAAAGGGGACAGGCCTTAAAGGAAAGGGGACTGGCCTTAAAGGAAAGAGGACATTTCCGTTAGACGCAACTAAAATGCAGCTTGTGACTGATTGACTGACGTAAGTGAAGTGGGTTAATTAGGTGCAGTACTTATTCAGGAATTTGAAGGTGAAACTAAGGTTATCAGTTATGCGAGTGGGACACTTTCCGCGTTGAAAGAAGATATTCGACCTCACAACCCTAACACCAGTGACCACAGATTCTAGCCATATTTTAATTAGGGTCCACAGTCCAGTTTCAGAGATATTTATATCCATCAAATTTCACACAACACATACCAAATGTGTGTAGACATCACTCTGTCCCTTTAACTTAAAAATTAATACCCTATTTGTAGTTAGTTTCTATTTTACTTTGTAGCTTTTAGGTCACCTGAGACAAAATCTCAAGTGACCTATTGCGATCGCCTTTTGTCCGGCAGCGTCCGGTGTCCGTAAACAATTTACATTTTCGACTTCTTCTCCAAAACCCCTGAACCAATTTCAATGAAATTTTGTAGAAACCTTCGATGGCCAAAGGTCAAAACCCAGGGGCCTGAGGGGCGGGGCCAAAAAGGGTCAATTGACTAATATTTCAAAAATCTTCTTCTCAAGACCCAGTTATGGTTTGATAGTATGCACATATGAGCCCTGACTGACCCCCAGGGGCTGATGGTTGGGGCCAAAAAGGGTTGAATTGACTGAAATTTCAAAAATCTTTTTCTTAAGACCCAGATATGGTAGAATCAAATACTCTCTATAGATGGAAGGGTCTTAAGGTGCTTTACCAAAATTGTGAATTTCATGACCCTGGGGTCTCACGTTTCCCCCTGGGGAGGGGGTAAACTTTACTATAGTTTATATAGGGAAATCACATTTTGGACCAACATTTGTTTAATTTCCATTGGAAGTAATTCAATTTGGGTTAGCATTATCAGTATTGGATAGCAATTTGATGGTATGCACATATCAGCCCTGACTGACCCCCCGGGGCTGATGGGTGGGGCCAAAGACCCAGATATGGTAGAATCAAACACTTTTCATAGATGGAAGGGTCTTAAGGTTTATGACCCTAGGGTCTCACATTTACCCCCTGGGAAGGAGGGGAAGGGGGGGGGGGGCAGCAAAATTTATTATGGTTTATAATGGTAAATGATACTTTGAATATCACATGTTAATAACTTGATTGGAATTATAACCCTGAGTTGACAGTTCGATAGTTTGAAAAGTTTGAGCCAGCACTACCCCCAAGGGCTGTAGGGTGCGGCCCAAAGGAGTCAGTGTGCTTAAATTTCTTCATTTTCCTTGTTTAGAAGCAGAGGTGCTAGTTTCAAATACTTTTAAGCTCACCTGCCCGAAGGGCAAGTGAGCTTATGTTATGGTGCGGCATCCGTCGTCCGGCGTCCGGCGTCCGTCTGTCCGGCGTCAACTTTTTGCTTTAAACAACTTCTTCTCAATAACCAAATGGCCCAGGAAGATGATATTTTGCCAGTAGCATGCTTGGATCAAGGGCTACCAAGTTTGTTCAAATAAATGACCTTGACCCACTTTCAAGGTCACAGAGGTCAAATATGTTAAAATCTTCTAACAACTTCTTCTCAATAACCAAAAGGCCCAGGGTACTGATATTAGGCCTGTAGCATGCTGGGATGAAGGGCTACCAAGTTTGTTCAAAATAATGACCTTGACCCACTATCAAGGTCACTGGTGTCAGATGTCTTTAAACTCTTCAAACAACTTCTCCTCAATAACCAAAAGGCCTTGAGTACTGATATTGGGCCTGTAGCATGCTGGGATGAAGGGCTACCAAGTTTGTTCAAAAGAATGACCTTGATCCACTTTCAAAATCACTGGTGTCAGATGTCCTTAAACTCTTCAAACAACTTATCCTCAATAACCAAATGGTCGATGGTACTGATATTTGGCCTGTAGCATGCTGGTATGAAGGGCTACCAAGTTTGTTCAAATGAATGACCTTGATCCACTTTCAAGGTCACTGGTGTCAGATTCTTTAAAATCTTCAAACAACTTCTTCTCAATAACCAAATGGTCGAGGGTACTGATATTTGGCCTGTAGCATGCTGGGATGAAGGGCTACTAAGTTTGTTCAAATAAATGACCTTGACCCACTTTCAAGGTCACTGGGGTCTAATGTCTTAAATCTTCAAACAGCTTCTTCTCAATAACCAAAAGGCCTTGGGTAATGATATTGGGCCTGTAGCATGCTGGGATGAAGGGCTACCAAGTTTGTTCAAATAAATGACCTTGACCAACTTTGTAGGTCACAGGGGTTGAAATATGTTAAAATCTTCAAACAACTTATTCTCAATAACCAAAAGGCCCAGGGTACTGATATTAGGCCTGTAGCATGCTGGGATATAGGGCTACCAAGTTTGTTCAAATGAATGACCTTGACAAACTTTCAAGGTCATTGGGGTCAGATGTCTTTAAAATCTTCAAACAACTTCTCAATAACCAAAAGGCCCAGGGTACTGATAATGGGCCTGTAGCATGCTGGGATGAAGGGCTACCAAGTTTGTTCAAATGAATGACCTTGACCCACTTTCAAGGTCACAGGGGTCAAATGTCATAAAATCTTCAAACAACTTCTTCTCAATAACCAAAAGGGCCAGGGTACTGAAATTAGGCTTGTATTATGCTGGGATGAAGGACTACCAAGTTCGTTCAAATAAATGACCTTGACCCACTTTCAAGGTCACTGGGGTCTAATGTCTTAAATCTTCAAACAACTTCTTCTCAATAACCAAAAGGCCCAGTGTACTGATATTGGGCCTGTAGCATGCTGGGATGAAGGACTATCAAGTTTATTCAAATGAATGACCTTGATCCACTTTCAACCTAATGTCCTTGTTCAACAATCAAGGTCAGAGGCGTCATGTGTTTAAATCTTTTAATAGGTTCTTATGAAATCTTAAGATTACAAGTGTTAGATTAATAACTGGTGAGCGATGCAGGCCCATTGGGCCTCTTGTTAGTCTTAAATCTGTATGCTAGATATTGAATAAAGTGGTTTTATTGTTTTTTGTCACTTTGAATAATATTTCTGTTCGTGTTAAAAACAAAATCAACTATCTGTATAAATATATCAGGTGACCGTTAAGGCCCATGGGCCTCTTGTTTAGTCTTATGTATGTATTGGTAATTAAAGAAGTTTCATTGCTTATCTAACATACACTAATTCCTTTTTTTATCGTGAATTTAACTCATTCATCCCTGAAGACACATTTGACTCTTCCAATTCAAAGGTTGGAATAGTTCATAAGGACATTTCAGTGTGTGTAAGATAGAGCTGTCCAGGGTAAGAAAGGGGGGAAGGACATTTCTTTCTATCATTTCTGTGTGTGTAAGACAAAGCTGTCCAGGGTAAAAAAAGGGGTGAAGGAAATATCTGTCTTACACCCTATTTCACATGACGTGACATCACAATGGCTCAACAATGACTTGACGTCACAAATTTGGAACTCTGCGATGCCGCAATGCGGAAAAGGCAACTTGATGAAATTAAAACCTTTTACAATATATTTACCATACACGTTAGAACGATGAGATTAACTTTATGCGCAAACATCGTTTGCAAATATGGGATATGCTTAATCTGACTGGCTAATTCATTTTCGTCTAAAAAGTTCAGGGGAAAATTGATATTTTAAAATGGTGGCCAGTCCAAACGCATTTTCATGGTTTCTGAGCTTATTCTGGTGGTTGGAATGAGAGAAAAATACTCTTTCATGCCCTAGGGTGTAAAAGCCTCGGGTTTCACCAAATTTGAAAACCCCTCGGGTGGAATTTCCCTATCCTACACCACTGTGCATGAAAGAGTCTTAATCTTACACCAAATCTAACGTACATGACATCACAACAGGAAAACAATGATGTGACATCGGGAAATCGGACCCTTCTGATGCCACAATATAGAAATTATGACATTTTTAGGGGGTGTCTGGTGATTGGAATGTAAGACAAATAATTTGTTATGCCCACCGATGTAAGGTAGGGAAATTCCACCCTCGGAGCTTTCAAATTGGTGCAAAAGCTTTTGCAGAGCCTTGGGTTTTACCCAATTTTAAAACCCACTTGGATGGATTATCCTACACCAATGGGAATGAAACAGTCTTATATTCATGTCCAGGGTTGTTATATTACTATTTATAGAGATTTTTGTCATTAAATTTATAGCCACTTTTCTTCCGAATGATTCTAGTCCAACTTAATAAAAAATATGTTTTAGGTTGCCAAGATCAAAGTTTACATTCATATTTATAGAAACTCTTCGCTATTACTTTAGCCAATTCTTTTCTGAATTTTGATCAAATGTCATACAATAGTCATTGTATAAAATACCTTAATTGTGTTTCCGGGTCCCGGTCAAGGTCAAGGTCAGCACTGTTTACTATCTATGAAAAAAGTTTGTCACACCTAAATTCTCCTGAAGAAACATTAATCCATTCACCTCTAAAGGCACATTTGAACCTTACTAAACCAAAGACTGGGCAAGTACAGTTTAGAAATAATAAAATTGAGTATCAGAGAATGAACGTGCTAAATGATATGCAGTTAAGTATGGTTGACAAGGTATATTTGATATGTCCCCTCTATTAGACTGTTTGTGTATTGCAATACATTAGGGGATTCATATTATTTGTGATGCTGTGCTATTTTATAGCTGTTAATTGTACCAACATAATATGATATTAGTGATACCAGGATTTGGACAATGCCTACTAGCAGGTTGTGGTTTGATACATGTTTACCTACACTGCAGACACAGCTAACTTGGAGGGGTGGCCTTGTCAGGGTATCATGTGACATAGTGGAGGGGTGTCCTTGTCAGGGAATCATGTGACATAGTGGAGGGGTGGCCTTGTCAGGGAATCATGTGAACGTAGTGGAGGGGTGGCCTTTTCAGGGTATCATGTGAACGTAGTGGAGGGGTGGCCTTGTCAGGGTATCATGTGTCATAGTGGAGGGGTGGCCTTGTCAGGGTATCATGTGTCATAGTGGAGGGGTGGCCTTGTCAGGGTATCATGTCACATAGTGGAGGGGTGGCCTTGTCAGGGTATCATGTCACATAGTGGAGGGGTGGCCTTGTCAGGGTATCATGTGACTTAGTGGAGGGGTGGCCTTGTCAGGGTATCATGTGAACATAGCGGAGGGGTGGCCTTGTCAGGGTATCATGTGACCTAGTGGAGGGGTGGCCTTGTCTGGGTATCATGTGACAGAGTGGAGGGGTGGCCTTGTCAGGGAATCATGTGAACGTAGCGGGGGGGTGGCCTTGTCAGGGTATCATGGGAACGTAGTGGAGGGGTGGCCTTGTCAGGGTATCATGTCACATAGTGGAGGGGTGGCCTTGTCAGGGTATCATGTCACATAGTGGAGGGGTGGCCTTGTCAGGGTATCATGTCACATAGTGGAGGGGTGGCCTTGTCAGGGTATCATGTGTCATAGTGGAGGGGTGGCCTTGTCAGGGTATCATGTCACATAGTGGAGGGGTGGCCTTGTCAGGGTATCATGTGAACGTAGTGGAGGGGTGGCCTTGTCAGGGTTTCATGTGACATAGTGGAGGGGTGGCCTTGTCAGGGTATCATGTCACATAGTGGAGGGGTGGCCTTGTCAGGGTATCATGTCACATAGTGGAGGGGTGGCCTTGTCAGGGTATCATGTGAACGCAGCGGAGGGGTGGCCTTGTCAGGGTATCATGTGACACAGTGGAGGGGTGGCCTTGTCTGGGTATCATGTGACATAGGGGAGGGGTGGCCTTGTCAGGGTATCATGTGAACGTAGCGGAGGGTTGGCCTTGTCAGGGTATCATATGAACGTAGTGAAAACTGATTATTGAGACAGTCCTTTCTGTTGTAGCTGGTTCCAGCGGAACTGTTCGAGAAGTATCTCCAGCGAAGCCTGAGTACAGCCGAGAGCCAGGAGCGGAACAGTTTCCACTGTAAATCTCCGGACTGTGCGGGCTGGTGTATCTACGAAGACATGGTCAACTTCTTTCAGTGTCCAGTCTGTAACCATGAGAACTGTCTCACCTGTAAGGCCATCCACACCGGACTGAACTGTAAACAGTATCAGGACGACCTGATGATTCGATCCAAAAACGACGAGGCTGCAAGGAACACACAACAGATGTTGGAGGTAACACCCCGACCCAAAATAAACCCCTTAGACTGCACATCATCTGTCAGTCACCTGTAATAAGAGAAAGTCTCAAAGGATTCTTGTCTTCAAAGTTTTATGGAAGTACTTTTTTGTGGAGAACTTTTTCAAGATTTTGTCTTCCTGTTGCTAAAAATAGAGTTCTGTTGGTTGGGCTTGTCCGGTTGATAACTCGAGACGAATGATTATACAAATTTTAAATTTGATGTGTGGATTGCCCAAATAGATCAAATGGCTACTTTGGCTACCGACAGCGCGCGAGCCCTGAGGTAGGATATATACAGGTATGAAAATCACAGGCATTAGTGATTGTTGTAATTGAGAGACATAATTTTCAGGGAGAGATACAGGATTGATGGGTACATGTATGACAGGTATAGGTATGAGCAATCCAGGTTTCAGGTAAGAAGCTTACAGGTATGAAAGATATCCATATCAGAGATGAAGGTGTGTAAGCCATACTGACAGGTATGATGATTACATGTATGCCATATTACATCTTTATGAAAAACATTTATTGGGCAATAATGGATTTAACCATCGAATGGCTAAAATTTGGATTGGTGAAAATTTCCCGGTATACATTTTATAAGTTATAGAATGATACAAAGAGTGACAATAAATTATTAACACTTTAAAATTTGTAGGATCAGAGGAATTGAAGGTAAAATGAAACAGACAAAAAGGAAAACATGGAAACTGTAAACGAATGTTTTATTTTTACAGAATTTGGTTAAGTCTGGTGATGCAATGTACTGTCCGGGCTGTAAGGTGATCGTACAGAAGAAAGACGGATGTGACTGGGTCCGATGTTCCATCTGTAAATTGGAGATCTGCTGGGTCACTAAAGGACCAAGATGGGGCCCTTTGGTGAGTATCTGTAAAATAGAGATCTGTTAGGTCATTAGGGGCCAAGATGGGACCCTTACTGCTAGGTCATTAATGGGTCATGATGAGACCCTTACTGCTAGATCATTAAAGGGACAATTAGGAACCGTTTTGTTTGGTCATTAAGGAGCCCAAATGGGGACCTTTCTGTGGGTCATTACCCAGTAAAGGGCCAAAATGGGAACGTTTTTGATGGGTCATTAATGGGTCAAAATGGGGACATTTTTGATGGGTCATTAATACTCTAAATTGGGGACCATTTGGTTTGGTCAATAAAGGTGCCAAAATGCAAGTCATTAAATGGCCAAGATGGGTCCTTTTTAGTCATAATGGGGCCAGAATGGGGACCTTTTTGATTTTATGTTTAAGGAGCCAAAATTGGGAGCTTTCTGATAGGGAATTAAGGGGCATAAATTGGGACTTGATTAAGGGACCAAGTTGTGGATCTTTGGGGGTCATTATATACCTAGGATCTTTGGATAATACCTTGACTACCAATGACTGCCTCTGTTAGTATTGTAGTGATATGGTGACATTTTATTTACAGGGCACTGGAGACATCAGTGGAGGCTGTGGATGTCGCGTAGGTGGACGTCGATGTCATCCACACTGTAACAATTGTCATTAACTTCAGCCATTCGTATCTATGACATCGCGTAGGTGGACGTCGATGTCATCCACACTGTGACGATTGTCGTCAACTTCAGCCATTCTTATCTTTGACATTGTGTAGGGGGACGTCAATGTCACCCACACTGTGCCAATTGTCATTAGGTCACCTGAGACAAAGTCTCAAGTGACCTATTGCGATCGCCTTTTGTCCGTCTTCATCCGTCGTCCGTCGTGCGTCCGTAAACAATTTACCTAATTAAAATAGTGGCCTGTTTAGTCCCAAGCCCCCAGGGACCTGAGGGGCGGGGCCAAAAAGGGGCAAATTGACTAAAATTTCAAAAATCTTCTTCTCAAGATCCAGATATGGTAGAATCAAATACTCTTCATTGATGGAAGGGTCTTAAGGTGCTTTACCAAAATTGTGAATTTCTTGACCCTGGGGTCTCACGTTTCCCCCTGGGGAGGGGGTAAACTTTACTATAGTTTATATAGGGAAATCACATTTTGGACCAACATTTGTTTAATTTCCATTGGAAGTGTTTCAATTTGGGTTAGCATTATCAGTATTAGGTAGCAGTTTGATAGCATGCACATATGAGCCCTGACTGACCCCCAGGGGCTGATGGGTGGGGCCAAAAAGGGTTGAATTGACTGAAATTTCAAAAATCTTCTTCTCAAAGACCCAGATATAATAGAATCAAACAATCTTCATAGATGGAAGGGTTTTAAGGTTTATGACCCTAGGGTCTCACGTTTACCCCCTGGGGAAGGAGGGGGCAAAATTTATTATGGTTTATAATGGCAAATGATACTTTGAATATTACATGTTAATAACTTGATTGGAATTATAACCTTGAGTTGACAGTTTTCTAAGACATAGTTTCATTATTCCTTTTTTTTTCTTTTTTTTCCCATTTTGTTGATCTACACAATGTCACATTGATTTTTTGAGAAATATTGGTATATTATGTACAGGTATGAATTGAATATCACAGGCATTAGTGATACTTGCATGAGAGATACGATTTTCAGGGAGAGATACAGGAATGATGGTTACAGATATGACAGATATAGGTGCGAGAGATCCAGGTATCAGGTAAGAGGCTTACAGGTATGAAAGTAACAGGTAAATAATGTAAACTTTATTTGTTTTACAACAATTATGAAACAAGTTATATGAACTTATATTAATCTCTCTTGTTGGCCTGGATGTTAGTGCGGGGGGGGGGGGGGGTCTTAAGGTAACAGGTATCAGATATGCAGGTGTGAGAGTCACAGATAATGATAATTACAGGTATGTCATATTACTAAGTACCTCTTTATGAAAAATATATGTATGTTTATAGGTGCAAGAGATATAAGAATGAAGGATTTTGGTTTCAGGATAGATACAGGTATGAGAGATCCAGTATAAGGGTTACAGGTATAAAGAATATAAGGAATACAGGTATGATATACACAGGTATGAAAGTCACAGGTATCATATGAGAAAATGGTTTGGTTTGTTTGTGTTTTACGTCCTATTAACAGCTATGGTCATTTAAGGATGTGCCATGTTTAAGTGGTGGAGGAAAGCCGGAGTTCCCAGAGAAAAACCACCGACCTACGGCCAGTATCTAACGATTGCCTCATGAAGGCACCGAACCTGTGACCCAGGGGTTAGTGATCGTAGACAGACAGACGCCTACTGGTAACCACTTGGCCACGCTGCCTCTAGGAATGAGAGATACAAATTTGATAGGTAAAAATAATCAATACAGGAGTAGACATACAGATATGAAGGTTACGGGTGTCAGGATTATAGGTACATTTACTTAGAGATACAGGTATCAAAGATAAACGTGTGACAGTAACAGGTATCAGATATACAGGTATGGAGGGGGTGATAGGTATATAAGAGCTACAGATGTGATAGATACATGTAATCATAGATACAGGTATGAGGGATACCGGTGTGAAGGATGCAGGTGTGAAGGATGCAGGTGTGTAGGATGCAGTTATGTGGGATACAGGTGTGAAGGATGCAGGTATGTGGGTACAGGTGTGAAGGATGCAGGTATATGGGATACAGGTGTGAAGGATGCAGGTATGAGAGGGATACAGATATGAGAGGGATGCAGGTATGGGAGGGATACAGGTATGAGAGGGATGCAGTTGTGAAGGATGCAGGTATGAGAGGGATACAGATATGAGAGGGATGCAGGTATGAGAGGGATACAGGTATGAGAGGGATACAGGTATGAGAGGGATACAGGTATGAAGGATGCAGGTATGACGGATGCAGGTATGAGAGGGATACAGGTATGAGAGGGATACAGGTGTGAAGGATGCAGGTATGAAAAATACAAGTGTGATAGATACAGGTATGAAAGATACAGTACAGGTATTCTACTTTATACAAGAGACACATTCAGAGATTCAAGTGTGAGAGGGATATAGTTTAGAAATATATGTATGCATACAAATTTTACTCAATACACAACGTGTGATAACTAATCAAAAGCTGTGACTGAGTCGTTCATCGGTGTAGATTTACACAGGTAAATTCTGTGTAAAGTGCTTTTTTCAATCCATCAAAAGTTTCAGTCGCATGCTTGGGTTGCTTCCATAAGCAATTAAGATAAAATTTGGTTTTAATCTTATTTTATTTATGCAAATAAATTCTGTTCAATTTGATCGAAAGGTTTAGTTGTGTACTCGTGTTTAAATGTTTTATTGGCAATTAAATGACAATACAAATCTGGCTTTAAATATAAGTGTGGTTGACGTGTCTTCACCTCTGTTTGACTTAAATCCATTATCAACACAAAAGGAGACGAAAAAGGGGAGAATTTCTGGTAATCCATTACGTCTGTGTCTAATTACACATATTTAGTATTGCTGATAAGTAACATTGTGCAGAAACGAATTTTATATATTTAACAAGTTAATTACCTTGAGATCCAAGAAAAAACTTGTCTCAAACCTAATGTATATATATATATTGGATGAGTATCTATGTCTAATGCATTTTAACCAAATACTTTTTCCGACTTATGCAAAAACATTACCTGCAGCATTCACTATAAGGTTAGTTGTGAAGAGTTCTGCAGTAGATCAACAAATTCCGAAACTGTAAAACTTGTGACCTTCATTTATTAGCTGTCAAGTGGCAATGTATTTGATTATTAGAAAATGTTAATAAGATTTATTGAATATTAAGCATTGTAGGAGGTATATATGATTATATCTATAAAATGAAAAATCTTAAAAACATTCAGATATATGTCCTTCACCATTTACATCTGATGGAGTCAAAACTAGCACAAAATCAACATGAACTAGCAATGAAATCATTAAATCACCTATACCACTTTGGATACTTCAAAAAAAAGCATGAAACCTGTTTTACCCAATAGTATAAGCCTTTTATCACATACCTGTTGAATCACAAGCAATTTTCAGACCATGAAATACAACGTTCCGTATTGCACATTACTAGCCAGAACTAATTTTTATGGGAATCCCCTTGTCATGGCGAACTGAAAAGCTGGTATTTGCAAAAAATATCAAAGTTTATAAAATCTTTGTATCAATCTCTACCAAATACGGAAGGTATGTGATAAAAGCAAGACTACACACTTGTGTTTTTCTAATGAATCAGAAAGCACTCATTTATTGCGCAGATGTATATATTAACTCATGAACTCCGCGCACTCGTGAATATATTCGTCCGCGCAATACACTCATGCTTTCTGATTCTTTAGGAAAACACAAGTGCGTGGTCTTGCATATATATATAATGGTGTAATAGCAGGAGGTATATATTACATTGTAATAGCAGGAGGTATATATTACAGTGTAATAGGATACATATTACATTGTTATATCAGGAGGTATATATTACAGTGTAATAGCAGGAGCTATATATTACAGTGTAACAGCAGGAGGTATGAATTACAGTGTAATAGCGGGAGGGATGAATTACAGTGTAATAGCAGGGGCTATATATTACAGTGTAATAGCAGGAGGATACATATTACATTGTTATATCAGGAGGTATATATTACAGTGTAATAGCAGGAGCTATATATTACAGCGTAATAGCAGGAGGAATATATAACAGTGTGATAGCAGGAGCTATATATTACACTGTAATAGCAGCAGGTATATATTACATCATAATAGAAGGAGGTATATATTACGTCATAATAGAAGGAGGTATATATTACAGTGTAATAGCAGGAGGTATATATAACAGTGTGATAGCAGGAGCTATATATTACAGTGTAATAGCAGGAGGTATACATTACAGTGTAATAGCAGGAGGTATATATAACAGTGTGATAGCAGGAGCTATATATTACATTGTAATAGCAGCAGGTATATATTACATCATAATAGAAGGAGGTATATATTACATCATAATAGAAGGAGATATATATTACATCATAATAGAAGGAGGTATATATTACATCATAATAGAAGGAGGTATATATTACAGTGTAATAGCAGGAGGGATACATTACAGTGTAATAGCAGGAGGTATATATAATAGTGTGATAGCAGGAGCTATATATTACATTGTAATAGCAGCAGGTATATATTACATCATAATAGAAGGATGTATATATTACATCATAATAGAAGGAGGTATATATTACATCATAATAGAAGGAGGTATATATTACAGTGTAATAGCAGGAGGTATATATTACAGTGTAATAGCAGGAGGTATATATCATATTGTAATAGCAGGAGGTATATATTACAGTGTAATAGCAGGAGGTGTATATCATATTGTAATAGCAGGAGGTATATATTACAGTGTAATAGCAGGAGCTATATATTTCAGTGTAATAGCAGGAGGTATATATTACATCGTAATAGCAGGAGGTATATATTACAGTGTAATAGCAGGAGGTATATATTACAGTGTGATAGCAGGAGCTATATATTACATTGTAATATCAGGAGGTATATATTACAGTGTAATAGCAGGAGCTATATATTTCAGTGTAATAGCAGGAGGTATATATAACAGTGTGATAGCAGGAGCTATATATTACATTGTAATATCAGTAGGTATATATTACAGTGTAATAGCCGGAGGTATATATTACAGTGTGATAGCAGGAGCTATATATTACATTGTAATATCAGGAGGTATATATCACATCATAACAGCAGCAGGTATATATTAGATCATAATGAAAGGAGGTATATATTACAGTGTAATAGCCGGAGGTATATATTACAGTGTGATAGCAGGAGCTATATATTACAGTGTAATAGCAGGAGTTATATATTACAGTGTAATAGCAGGAGCTATATATTACAGTGTAATAGCAGGAGGTATATATTACATTGTAATAGAAGGAGGTATATATTACATTGTAATATCAGGAGGTATATATTACATCATAACAGCAGCAGGTATATATTACATCATAATGAAAGGAGGTATATATTACAGTGTAATAGCAGGAGGTATATATTATATTGTAAGAGCAGGAGGTATATATTACAGTGTAATAGCAGGAGGTATATATTACAGTGTGATAGCAGGAGCTATATATTACAGTGTCATAGCAGGAGGTATATATTACAGTGTAATAGCAAGAGGTATACATTATATTGTAAGGGCAGGAGGTATATATTACAGTGTAATAGCAGGAGGTATATATTACATTGTAATAGCAGGAGCTTTAGTTTATATTGTAAGAGCAGGAGGTATACATAACATTATAATAGCAGGAGGTATATATTCAAGTGTAATAGCAGGAGGATATTGTAGGAACAGTCCCAGCAGTGTGCCTTTGGCTAGGAACAATCTCCAGGAAAGGGCTAGCCAAGGTAGCGCAGGGAGATGACTTAAACAGAGGTCAGAACGAGGGAAGATAAGGTGCTACCTCACCCGTCAAATCTACATACCTGGGGACTGAGGGACAATGCAGTATGTGGACTTTGCGGATGACCTGCCAATTTGGCGCATATGCTATCATCTGTCACGGTTGCCCTTACAGATGGCAGGTATACATGGAGCCATGACCAGGGCCCGTATTCATGAAACCGTTTTCATGCTCAAGCATAGGTTTTGTGCTCAAATCAACATTCTTGTAGCTCGCTTAAGTCATATCAGACGATCAAAACATAAAATTAAAACATTGAAACAGTATTCGACTTCTAAGTCTCTTCAAAGATTTTCCAAATTATTGACAAAATAATTTTTTATTATCGAGTTATAACCGAAACAAGAAATCAGGCTTGAGCACAAACTCCATGCTTGAGCATGAGAACCTTTTCATGAATACAGGCCCTGGTCCTTAAGGAAGTGACATAGCCTCGACAATGCCAGAAGAAGAAAAGAGCAGTGACGAACGGACCAAAGTATGTCAACTTCGTGGGAAATGGTAGTTCAGAAGGAGCGAGGATACTCGCAACAGTAGGAGACTGGGAAATGAGGGCAGACATCCATCAGAGGATGGGTTTCCCAGCAGAAGTGGCTGATACACAATTCCGCCCAGACATTGTGTAGTGGTCCTAGAACTCCAAGCAGGTCTTAATGGTAGAACAGACTGTTAAATTGGAGGACAGGATAAAGGAGGCATATAAGCAGAAGAGGAAGAAGTACCAGCAAATCGAATAAGACTGCCAACAACGAGGTCGGAAGGTATGGTGCCTGCAAGTAGAGGTTAAGATGCAGAGGTTTCCCCGGCTAATCTCTACGGAGGAATTTGAGGTCACTATAGAGCGGAAGAAGCTGGTTGGAACGGTGAGCTTACAGGCAGAGATGGCATCCAACTGGATATGGAGGAAGAGAGAAGAGGTGTGGGATATGGACACCAACAACAGTGCTAGTCACACGATGCCACAACAGGAACATCACGAAACACGATGGATGATTAGGAGGCTGCAGTAACAACATGGCACCAAGGAATTCTGTGTAGTATACTATAAGCCGACAGGAACATAAAATGTATAATTACAACATTAACCGTTTAAATTGTATACAATGTTAAGAAAGATGGACCAGTTTTGAGAGATATTTTTCATTGCCTAGCATTGTAGTGATAGCAGAATGAATAATGTGTGTACACCAAGGAAGCCCTTGTGCATTTATGTAGTAAACTTGACTCTATTTTCACAAACCCAGGGATATAATATGTCATATAGATATTTATAATTTACACCTAACATAGAAGGGTGTCT
This sequence comes from Mizuhopecten yessoensis, assembly GCF_002113885.1. Taxonomy (NCBI): domain Eukaryota; kingdom Metazoa; phylum Mollusca; class Bivalvia; order Pectinida; family Pectinidae; genus Mizuhopecten; species Mizuhopecten yessoensis. The sequence continues at coordinate 3,158,501 of NW_018408902.1, read as the reverse complement.
GTATGGAAAAAAGATGTTCTGATGTGAACTCATGTCATGTGCAATCGCCTGAGGTTACTTGTAAACAAATTATACTAGTGCATGGATACCTGTACGACTCGGATAGTGGACACCACTTCAAGGGGGGAAAAGATGTCCTCGCTTTTGAGCTCAGATTGTATTTCAAAAGACTTAACATCACACAACCTGTTACTACAGTGATTACACAGCTAAATGTTAGTGTTAATTATATAACTTCATGTTCACTACATTGATTACGCAGCTAGCTAAAGCTGGTGTCAGTCACACAACCTGTTACTACAGTGATTACACAGCTAAATGTTAGTGTTAATATATAACTTCATGTTCACCACATTGATTACACAGCCAGCTAAAGCTGATGTCAGTGCTACTGTTAATGTTAGTGTTACTTATATTACTTCATGTTCACTACATTGATTACGCAGCTAGCTAAAGCTGGTGTCAGTCACACAACCTGTTACTACAGTTATTACACAGCTAAATGTTAGTGTTAATATATAACTTCATGTTCACAACATTGATTACACAGCCAGTTAAAGCTGGTGTCAGTGCTGCTATTAATGTTAGTGTTAATTAGATAACTTCATGTTCACTACATAGATTACACAGCCAGCTAAAGCTGGTTTCAGTGCTACTGTTAATGTTAGTGTTACTTATATTACTTCATGTTCACTACATTGATTACGCAGCTAGCTAAAGCTGGTGTCAGTCACACAACCTGTTACTACAGTTATTACACAGCTAAATGTTAGTGTTAATATATAACTTCATGTTCACTACTTTGATTACACAGCCAGCTAAAGCTGGTTTCAGTGCTACTGTTAATGTTAGTGTTAATTCTATTACTTAATGTTCACTACATTGATTACAAAGCCAGCTAAAGCTGGTGTCAGTCACACAACCTGTTACTACAGTTATTACACAGCTAAATGTTAGTGTTAATATATAACTTCATGTTCACCACATTGATTACACAGCCAGTTAAAGCTGGTGTCAGTGCTGCTATTAATGTTAGTGTTAATTATATTACTTCATGTTCACTACATTGATTACCCAGCCAGTTAAAGCTGGTGTCAGTGCTGCTATTAATGTTAGTGTTAATTATATAGCTTCATGTTTTCCTCAAAAACAATTTAGATGTTATCATGTTACGTACTGGCTACTGCTGTATCAACGCAACGAAGTTAGGGGGGTATACTGGAATCACCATGTCTGTCTGTCTGTCTGTCGTCCGCAGTAACTTGTCCGGCAAACTCCTCCATAATTAACAGGTGGATTTCATTGCATGAATGATCAGTATCTTATGTAGTTGTGCACCGGCATTTTAATTTGGGATTTCTACCCTTTGTGATGGAGGTATGCCCCTTTGTGCGAAATACTTGTTACACAGCCAGCTAAAGCTGGTTTCAGTGCTACTGTTAATGTTAGTGTTACTTATATTACTTCATGTTCACTACATTGATTACCCAGCCAGTTAAAGCTGGTGTCAGTGCTAGTGTTAAGGTTAGTGTTAATTATATAACTTCATGTTTTCCTCAAAAACAATTTAGATGTTATCATGTTACGTACTGGCTACTGCTGTATCAACGCAACGAAGTGAGGGGGGTGTACTGGAATCACCATGTCTGGCTGTCTGTCTGTCGTCCGCAGTAACTTGTCCGGCAAACTCCTCCATAATTAACAGGTGGATTTCATTGCATGAAGTTAGTGTTAATTATATAAGTTCATGTTCACTACATTGATTACCCAGCCAGTTAAAGCTGGTGTCAGTGCTGCTATTAATGTTAGTGTTAATTAGATAACATCATGTTCACTACATTGATTACACAGTCCGCTAAAGCTGGTGTCAGTGCTGCTATTAATGTTAGTGTTAATTAGATAAATTCATGTTCACTACATTGATTACAAAGCCAGCTAAAGCTGGTGTAAGTGCTACTATTAATGTTAGTGTTAATTATATAAGTTCATGTTCACTACATCGATTACACAGCTAGCTAAAGCTGGTGTCAGTGCTACTGTTAATGTTAGTGTTAATTATATAACTTCATGTTTTCCTCAAAAACAATTTAGTTGTTATCATGTTACGTACTGGCAACTGCTGTATCAACGCAACGAAGTTAGGGGGGTATACTGGAATCACCATGTCTGTCTGTCTGTCTGTCGTCCGCAGTAACTTGTCCGGCAAACTCCTCCATAATTAACAGGTGGATTTCATTGCATGAATGATCAGTATCTTATGTAGTTGTGCACCGGCATTTTAATTTGGGATTTCGACCCTTTGTGATGGAGGTATGCCCCTTTGTGCGAAATACTTGTTACTGGTGGGAGACTATGGATTGCTTTGCAATGCTTTGCCTTAGTAAGCCTTTAACTTACAGTTCTGGTTTATATAGCAGCGGGGGTATTAGTTAGCCTTTGGCTTACATTTCTAGTTTCTTCACCTTTTAAAGAAATTGGTATCAATGGATTTATTTTCAACTCAAAGATGCATGGGATTTCCTTCACCGCCAAGTAATAACATCTCCTTGAGTTGACTGATTTGGGTAAATGTGATTCCCTGAAGTTATCGTATATCAGACAGAAATAACAGAAATGTTTATTTCTTTTGTTTGATGAATATGGTTTCAAAAAAAACAAACGAAAAACATCAAGGCTTGAGCACGATGGACATACAAGCATGTTTTAAATACTTTAAAAAGGGCTCACTTTTTACAGAAGATGAAGGTTGGGGGAAGTCCAAAATTTTATAACTTGGGTAGGAAGGAGTGTGATAAATTATGTATAACAAAGTACCTTATCGGACAGAAAATATTCAAGTCTTTGGTAGCGTGATTGTCTGTGAACATCAAGTGGTTTTTCAAACACAAACCAAATTAACCAAAACTGAACCAGGTGTAGAAATCTGGTGTAAATATCTAGTACAGCCTGTTAAGGGCCGTGAGATATTTTGTACACCTGATTTTTAGCTAAGGCGTTTAGTCGAGAGCTATTGGTGTAACTTCAGTTAATGGGATCAGATATGCATTTTTTTTCATAAACGCACATTTGATAGCTTCACCATCTACCGGAAAGAAGATAAGTAAAAAGAACAAAAACACTAAACAAACTGTCAATAAACTGTCTTACCGTGGTCTCAAGTTCTCTTAAAAAAACATAAGATATAATTTAAATCCTTGGTTGAACTAAATATCCTTCTACAACTTCATATTCTTCTTAAAAATACTCTGCATGTTTCCTTTGGTATCTGTCACTTGAGTAGGTCGTCACTTCACACAACTTCCGTTGATAAATTAAGAAATATAATTGTATCTGTGTGATTTATTCTGCACCATCTTACGCCGTGAGATTAATAGAATCTTTTACCCCCTTAAGGGTGAGACAGGGTAATCTCAACCCGAAGGGTAAGATTCTTAAGTTGTCAAATACGAGGCTTGCCGAGTGTTTGACAGCTTAAGATTCTTACCCCGAGGGTTGAGATCACTCTGTCTCACTCCCAAAGGGTTAATGATTATTTTTCTCTTACCCTGTTTACCCTCTTTTGTATTTTATATAGACGTTACATCAATGCAAGACAATGTTGATGTGATGCGACTGAATTGTCGACGTGACGTCATTGTATTGTTGCCGTGACGTCATTGTATTGTTGCTATGACGTCATACAATTGTTGAGAACGTTCAAAGAACACCTGTAGCTTGTCTCAACCCTAGGGTGAGATAAGAAAATCTCACACCGGTAAAATGGTGGATATCCCTGTACAGGGTAAGAGATAATAGCATGCTTACAAAGGTAACATAATATATCTGGTTTTAAACGTCTCTTGTAAGAAACGACTCTGTTAGCCTTGACGGATTATCCCGAAAGTCCTTTCAGGTGTAAGGGGTATAATTAAGATTCTGATAGGAGTGACAGTTTCTGTAACATTCTAATGTCAGTACTCTCCTTCATGTAACATTGGGTCATGTCAAAACTCTGACATGAAGCGCTGAGTTCATTATGATATATGTACTTTGTAAATTTGTTTTGTGAATTATATGTGTTCTGGATTAGATTTGTTTTGAAAGTTTCAAAATCCCAAACTTAAAGCACAAACTATCAGAGCTGTTTTTTTGGTATTGTTTTAACGCCCTTCACAATTTACTAGCAAGTCATTTAGGGCCAAATAACAATGGAAAATTTGACGTCCACAAAAACTAATACATCAAATTAGAAATAATAAAAGGTTATAAGATATTAAAAAAAAAAGTGAAAAAATAATGCATCAACAGGGGAAAAGAATATTTATCCTATCTTATTAAGATTAATTGAGTGTAAATAAACATATATTGATTGCCTAGAAGCTGTATCAAATAAACTTTTGAAAGTCGGTTCATTATAGAATCTGTCACATATTTGTTTGAAATCAGTGCTTCCAATCATAAAATGGTTGACTGTAAATGGTTGACCGTAATAAATGGTTGATCACATGCATGACAAATACCATCAGTGTGCTATAATTCAAGCTAACTTAGAGTTATTTAAGCTAGTAAATATCAATAGCATGTATCTTAACACGTTGAAGGTTGCGTAACTGGTCTGTATTTTGAGCATCATTTTTGATGTTGTTAAATGAAGGTAACAATACACGATATGTGCTATCGTGACGTTACAGCACTTTATTTACTTTTGCTCTGCATCCTTCTATTATAATGCACTAAGAAGGCAAATGTTGTTGTGGGACTATAACAGTTGCTATTGTAATGTCATCAATATACAATTGTTTCATGACTATTTGAGGAACAATCAAAATTATCATCCCGAAGTAGGGGGAAGCTCTCAGCCAGGGAACTGTTTGCCCGAGGCCGCTATCCTACCTAGGGATGGTAGTTTTTACTGTTTCCCTAATTGCATTGAAACAATTCTTTTATTACCAAATAGATATTTTAGTATCAATGCTGAGGTCAAATAAACACTTGAACGGGGCTCACAAGGGGAGATTTCTGCGCATCGAATTCGCGCCCGTTAACAGTTTGCTCTGATCGGGAAAACAGTTTTGACTGTTTCATCCCTACAGCCGAAATTGGACAAAAAACAAGAAGCAGTCAAAAATGACTAATTCAAATTTATATAGACTATTGGGTAATAATCTCTATTGTAATATGAGGATTTCAACACTTCCATGTTACATTGAGGATTTCAACACTTCCATGAAACATTGAGGATTTCAACACTTCCATGTTACATTGAGGATTTCAACACTTCCATGTAACATTGAGGATGTCAACACTTCCATGTTCAACACTTCCATGTAATATTGAGGATTCCAAAACTTCCATGTTACATTGAGGATTTCAACACTTCCATGTAATATTGAGGATTCCAAAACTTCCATGTAACATTGAGGATTTCAACACTTCCACGTAACTCTTGACCGACACCGACGCCAGGGTGACTACATCAACCTTAGCCTCCCTATGCTCCGAATAAAAAAGATGTTTCATCAGAAACGTGAAGTAGTTACGTACCTATCAGCTACTGTTCCTGTATAACAGTGACCCTCGTGTACGTGTTACCGTCTTGTTCAGTGATATTATATATTGCTGACAGGTGTGTAAACAAATTAAACCGGCACGCTTAGAGTAAACTATACAGCCTGTAAAACAGCACTTCTCGCGACACGTGACATCCGTCAAATCAGTTAAAATAAATCACCGAAGCAAATTCTTACGTCAGTCTTCAAATGTTATACCTTATCTGATAGCCCTCAGAAATAGAAGTGTATAGCTTTAAATAAGATAAACTTGAAGTTTAAAATGACCTTAAACAAACCATGCAAGTCATGGTACACTTCTGATGTTACTAAACAGGATTAGATATTCTTCAAATGAAAGAAACGTGAGTTCCAACAAGATCATTCAACCTTTCCGTATATACGCTGATCTGGCACTTATAGAAACTGATTATTTAACAATAAGCAACAGAGTAAGTAAACACAGCCTCTACCAACATCGAGTTCCCCGAGATATGTGGTCATCTGTTATTTATAAAAAGTCGTTGAAAATTCCAGAAATATAGCGTCTTTATGAGAAAAAGGCAAGGTTTGCACATAAAATACTTGTATGCCTATATATAGCTATATCCCAATGTATTACAAGGAACTACTTGACAATATGTATATACAGAGAAGATATGTATTTTCTCTTGGGGAAACACAGAGGAGCAAAATTAATGGTGACATACGTTTGTCATTATCAGAAATCTCCCATAACACCTTCTAAAATTTACTTAATGTTGAATTTGTATCCAAACTTTGAATTGCTTGCACATGTGACACACGTAGGAAGTCCTTTAAAAATCGGTATTTTGTTATGTCTGATCATGTTCTTTATTAGGATATTATCCCGGAATCCGAAAGACTAATTAAGCTTTCTGAATTTGATATGGTGATACACTGTAAAATGTAGATGTACAACGGGGATTTGGAAAGTTTCTAAGGTCAAGGTCACTGTTACTAAAAAATAGACCCGATGGTGGGGGGGGGTGTAAAGTCCTGACCTCGGAATGCTAAAATCAAATCTGTTTAAAAAAAATGACATGGTGATACATAGATGTGCAATATGGATTTTAAAAGTTATCAAGTTAAAGGTCATGGTTATTGTTACTAAAATAGACCATTGGGGTACGATCAAGCACATGGCGGGCCCCTTTCTTACCTGTCAGTGTTCTAGTTGGGCTTTGTTTTCGTTAACAGCGCTGGTCAGAACCATGATTTGATAATAGGTTTCATATTTCATCGGAGGATGAATGCTTAACTTTTGACAGCCTAAGATTTTAGACGTTAAACTATAGCTAGTGGTTTAACGTTACTAGACCAAGAACTTGAATTTATTTCAACCTGCACATAGGGTGTCCAGCACATTTGTTGCAGCCAACAAGAATTAGTAATTTGGGTATCAAATATTAATACACTTTCTGTACTTTTTGCGCTGTTCATGACAGGACGATGGACTAGAATTTCTAACAAGCATGTGAAATATGTCGCCAAATGTCTCGCACCAGACAAACTGAACGACATAGAAATCTTGAAGTATCCCTACATTGATCAAGATTTCTATATTAAAGGAAACATAAGAAAGGAACGGGTTTAATGTACCACTGAAGCACCAACTCATTGACGAAAAAAATCCTGGAATGTAAAGACATTTGATAGTTCCCAGTGCGAACCCGAAGTTTGTGCTGCACGTTTCACTTTTATTGTAGAATAACATCTGGTTTAACGCGGATGAAGTCTTGGGTTACTACCAAAATGTGTTCAAAGTGTATTTGAAGTGTGATATTACAGCTAGCCGGTATTATACCCTCGGTTGTTATAGTTTCAGTAACAAAACATATGAGAGTTATAGTTAAAGCTTTTCAATAAATAAAAAAAGGCATGCATATACGGTGAATAGCATTGTGTAGCAGCCACCTTTTGTATAAGACGACGACTTTGTCAGTTACAGTTTATAAAAGAATCTCTAAGCATTGGTAACGCTGTTAAATTAAATCACCGAAGCAAATCGTACAAACTGTATCTGATAGTCCTCAGAAATAGAAGTGTATAGCTTTAATTTAAATAAATTTGGAATTAAAATGTACTTTAACAAAACATGCAAGTCATGGTACACTTCTGATGTTACTAAACAGGATTAGATATTCTTCAAACGAAAGAAACGTGAGTTCCAACAAGATCATTCAACCTTTCCGTATATACGCTGATCTGGCACTTATAGAAACCGATTGTTTAACCAGGCGCGTAGCTACCATGGAACTAAACTGCTCGATTGAGTAAATTGAGAAACTCACGCCCGGCGCAAACGACTCCGAGTATGGCACAGTGGACACAGACAATCAATGTTTTTTTCGGTAATAATCCAGAACAACGCTATAAAGATAGAGATTACATTATCTTACAGAGGAAATTATCTGCATCCAGCAACAAAATTAATAAATCGTTAACTTGTCAGTCAACTATACATTAAATGTGAGTTTAAGATTATGAGAAAGACGAACCCAATTGCATGTTCACTAATGCAGAAGTATCAAATGCATTTATCAAGATTAGGTTAAAACCAGATAATGTATGTATGGAGGGTGTACAAAGCAATACCGACGGTTAATCTTCAGAATTACACTGGATCCACGTAAATAGGTATATATATATATATACATTGTACAAAAAAAGGACTTTTTTCTTGCGGATTAAAACGAGAAAACAGACATCAGGACGTGGGAAATGGCTCCTGAGACGTTCTAGAAAACGCGCCTGTTAACAATAAGCAACAGAGTAAGGAAAGACAGCCTCTACCAACCTCGAGATCCCCGAGATATGTGGATCGTCAGTTGTTTATAAAAAGTCGTTGAAAATTCCAGAAATGTAGCGTCTTTACTCATAAAGGCAAGGTTTGCACATAAAGTACTTGTATCCATGTATGCCTATATCCCAATGTATTATAAGGAACTACTTGACAAATATGTATATACAGAGTAGATATGTATTTTCTCTTGGGGAAACGCAGAGGAGCAAAATTGGTGACATACCTTTGTCGGTCAGAAATCCAATATGGCCGCCAATGTCGCTATTTTGAAAAATAATACTAACTGAAACTTTTTAGGAATGAATAACTCATGGTCCTGATAAAGTGCTGCTATTTTCGAGTCGATCAGTAATCCAATATTGCCGCCACGGTTGCCATTTTGAAAAAACAACCCATTTACTAGGCCAAGGTCACCGTTACTACTTATAAAAGAATTTACAAACAGATACATTTTCTGTTGCAATGTTACACACTTTAGTTTTACTCAAACCTGGTAGTGATTAGTGACTGATGGACCTCGCACTGGTGAACTACATTTTTTTGTATGACAAATAATGTACTATCCTCTTTTGACATTATTATTTCAACAACAACAACAAAATACTGTAGGACTCAGGTGATCGTTAAGGCCCATGGGATCTCTGATTTCTTGTTATACAGATGGTTCGGAAAAACAATGTGTAACTCTTATAAGTTTTAGAATACGATACATAAATATGACATTCTACCCTTAAAGCACTTATGGTTATTGCAAGTGTTACGCTCACTTACGCAGAGAGCGTATAACCTGGATTTTTTAGGATACGGTTTTTGTCTTTTGTGGTATCAAAAAATATAGCAGATTCAGAAACTCGCTCCTGAAGCATAACGTGGGTGATATTTCACCGCTTTAAAAATACATGCAAGTTCTTTTTTTCGAGTTTCCTTAATATAATAGTGTCCCTGCTTGTTAAATGTCGCATGTAAAATTCTCTTCTATTATTGGACATTGATTAAGATACAGATACCTTACGATGGCATGCCGTTCAGACTTTGCTATGGTAATTCTCCAAACTTTGCTTATCAAAAAGCAAAATTTCACAAAAATTAAGAGGTGTGTGCACAATTGCATTTTGTCCTTTTCAATTTCATGGTGCTGCGCATGCCCTGCCAATGTATTGATTTTCTCACTGTCTATGTCGATACGATTAGAGATAAAACACAACAGGGAGGGTGAAATCTCATACTTTTTGTCGTCGTGAGTGACGACCTTAACTGCACTTATTTGATTTGGTTGGGTTTAATTTTGTTTAACGTCCGTTTAATAGCTAAGGTCATTTAAAGACGTGTCTCCATGCGTGTAGTGTATGCGTACTTGCGTGTGTGTATGCAGGAGACAGGGTATGTTGCACTTATAAAGCACAATCTACTCACACAGTCCTGATGAGGACGGGTTGGATCAGGACTCCAGCGGAACTTTAATGGAAACTTATCTAGAAACGTAAACGTGTAGAATGGAACCCCTATCGAAGTGGAAGTCGACGGAGTTACTGGCCTTCACATTCTGCAATTCGTAAAATGTTTCTTTGTCTAAAAGATAAACATGGTTAATTATTTTGTATCAGAGAAGTTCTGAACTATATAACACTAGGGAAGCAAAAAACTAATGTAACCTTTTAAGTAAAGATACTTCAAGTTTCAGATTTTAATCCAATAACACGTGGCTGCATATAGTCGAATACAATATAACTCACCTTTTATGCTATTAATCCGACCAATTCGATTAACATAAAAATCAAAGTATAGGAATGGTGGATGTATCAATTGCTTTTACATGTAGAGGCAATGTAAAACCATTGGATTTAAAAGTAGACTCACAAAGAAACCGCCTGTACCATTGGTTAAATAGCAGCCCGTCGGGAGAAGATTTTGAATCATATCAAAATGCAGTAAGTTTACTTCATAACATGAGGTCTGTAAGCAATAAATCTGCATTAAATAACAACAACGTTACGACAAAGGAGTGTATTATTAACGTTATAATACCGAACATTAAAGGGAATTCACCTCACATCTTTGTACCTAGTGGCACGTAAGACTTGCGCACTTCTCCCCACTTTACGCAGTCTTGAAGCATTCCAGCGGTTCCATCATGTATTCCTTTCTTTCTCATCAGTTATTCTCCATGTCCTTGGTCTGCAACTTTTCTTTCTCTCTCCAGTTGCAGTGTTAATGATTTCACACGTCCTGATGATACCAGTCTATAAGTATGTCAAATCATCTGATGGTGGTCCGCCGTCCGTCCTTGAACAATTTTTGTTATCGGTATTTCTCAAGAAGTACCAGAGGGATCTTTCTCAAATTTGATATGTACGTTTCCCTTGGTCCTGAGCTGTGCAAAGCAACTTTTGATAATGATCGGATTAACAACATGGCCGACTGGCAGCCATCTTGGATTTTGATAGTGAAAGTTTGTTATCGGTATTTCTCAAGAAGTACCAGAGGCATCTTTCTCAAATTTTATATGTAGGTTCCCATTAATTTGGTCCTTATTTGTGCAGGGCTACTTTTGAGACTGATAGGATAAACAACATGGCCGACAGGCAGCCATCTTGGATTTTGATAGTGGAAGTTTGTTATCGCTATTTCTCGGGAAGTACTAGTCGGATCTTTCTCAAATTTTATATATAGGATCCCTCGGTCCCAGGCTGTGCTGGGCAACTTTTAAGACTGATCGGATGAACAATATGGCCAACAGGAAGCCATATTGGATTTTGATAGTGAAAGTTTGTTATCGCTATTTCTCGGGAAGTACCAGAGGCATCTTTCTCAATTGTATATGTAAGTTTCCCTTGTTGTTGCAGCAGTGCCTAAAAATGGAAGGTCGCCTGCTACCCAATTGCGGTTAAAGTCTTGCTCGAGCGACCAAAAGTTGTCAAAAGTGAGGTAGTCACTGGCCCAACAAAAATAGTTTGGACGACTGTCGAAAAATTAATGAATAAAACAAATGATAGTCCCTTCCACATTAACTTGGGGGCAGAACATTTTTCAGTTGTCATTACTTCGATTTGAATCGAACTGTCCGTGATTTAGAAAAAGTATGACAAAGAAAAATTCAGATTTTCTAGATAAATACTGCCAGGGGAATGGTCTTCTTTGAGGTGCAAGTTTTGTGTATTTCATTTTGGGAAGACATGAATGGAGAGGATAGAATTAAAAATATAATGTTTTATTCTGTTTTACATATTACAAACATTGTCATGTTACATGTAATTTAAATGTGCTGAAGCATTGTGTTAAATACTGTAGAAATATTTCTTCCCAAAATTATTTGGGCCAGTGCTTTAAATTTTTACTAGGCCAATTTTTTTGTGTTGGGGCCAGCCAATGCAGGTTTCCCACTATCCTTTATTGTTCATGTTTACTTTTAAAACTGATCAGTTAAACAAAATGGCCTACCGACAGCCATCTATGATTTTTGACATTGAAGGTTTGTTAGTACTATTTCTCAGGAATAACTTGAGGGATCTTTCTCAAATTTGATATGTAGGTTCCCTTGATCCCTCGTTGTGCATGTTATATTTTGAGACTGATCATAAACACAAAATGACTAAAAGAAGAACTAAACAGATTTTTCTCATATTGCAATAATTGATTCTATTTCTTTCACATAAGTACTGTACTAGTAAATATGTGAAATGACAAACTCACTTTGAAGGTTGGCTTTCATACACATCAGTATTAAGTTTAGATCAAAAGTTACCTCAAGGTGCATTTACTATTAACATGACTCGATCAAACAGATTAGAGGAAAGAAGAGAAAAGATCGAACTGACAAAGAACTAATGAAGATGGTACGATGTTGGGCCCCAAGATCCCTCTGGGATCTCTTGTTTCATACATGCTTCATCGCTCACTGATCCGTGTCCAATCCCTCATAATTAAATCTGTTATAAATGGTATCCGGCCAGACATTGGCTACTCTTTTACTACATCTATTCTGACTAACTTGTCCGTCTCATTCTATTTTTATAGCTTTCATCCGTCCAGGTGTGTCGACTTTACACATGGGTTGCACATCCGTAATGTTAGTGTGCTGTTAAACATAGAATATTTCTAAGTTCCCCGAATGCATGCTTTTATTTTCGTTTGTCCTACTTTTGTTGTCTTGTCTCCCTTACTGTTCACTGTACCACCCTTACATACATCTTTCTATGGTTCACCCTTCATCTCTGCCGTCATGATTTTTACTTTTGGTTTGATCTCTTGGAGTTGACCCTCGGGCCAGTTTTGAATGCATTTTCTTCCAAATTAGTTGTCCTGCATTTTATATACCGACGTGTTTAGGATAGTTATGCGATGTTTTCCACAAAGTACGGATCTTCTGATTAGGATTTTAAGTTCCGGCATATTCACGTGTCCTCGCCTTGCATAGACTTGCTCATCCGCAGTCGATAATTTAGCGAAAGAATAATATTGACAATTCACATCCTTTTTGCATTCAATACGTCTGTATGATTCCCCAAATCTGTCTTCACTTTCCAACGATTTAAACGCCATTTCGAAGCTAATAAATTCCTTGTTTCGGAAAAGTTTTCCAAGCAAACCTTTGTTATTTTGGCGTAGGAAACTTAATCACTCGCATGCTTTTATCTAGTGGCGTCATTATAATATCCAACATGATTTCGTCATCATTGTACACCCCAATCCTTGAGGTATCACTGAGCGAATAGCCTAACCCTTTCACTAGGGTTGGGCTATTCGCTGTTGTATTTTAAGTTTAAATGGGTGAAAAATGCCCTGACAAAGATCAGTATCTGTGCAATTCCACCTTATAAATAAGGTCTGTTTTTTATCAATTGTAGCACAAAGTTGTCCCTGTTAAGTTTTTATTGTATGATATAATAGTCACACATGTTATATATCAATCAAACTCGATATCAGCGTCGGTATGCAAGTCATTTAAAAATAATTGCGTATCATACAGAGCCTTAATTTTAGACTCTGAGTCGTCATAATTCCGCTCCCACGTCCTAAACGCATCAAGAGAAATAGTTCCTTCATTAAACATCACCTCAAACAGTCGTGGTAGAATACCTGTAAGGACAAAAACACAAAAATTAGTCTCTGGACAATGTAATTATATCGTAAAAATATATATAAATCATGTATATGTTCCCTCTAGAACCCCAAAACAAGTTATGGATATGTATCCTCTAGAACCTCATTACAATTGATGTATAGATAGATATTCTCTAAAACCTCACAACAATCGACGGATATGTACCCTCTAGTACCTCATAACCATTGTTGGATATATATCCTCTAGAACCTCACAACAATAAAAGGATATGTACCCTCTAAAACCTCACAACAAATGACGGATATGTACCGTCTAGAACCTCACCACAATTAATGGATATGTACCCTCTAGAACCTCACAACAATCGACGGATATGTACCCTCTAGAACCTCTAAAACCTCACAATAAATGACAGATATGTACCCTCTAGAACCTCTAATACCTCACAACAATCGACGGATATGTACCCTCTAGAACCTCACAACAATAGATGGGTATGTATCCTCTATACCCTCTTAAACCTCAACAAATGACGGATAATTACCTTCTAGAACCTCACCACAATTAATGGATATGCACCCTCTAGAACCTCTAATACCTCACAGCAATCGACGGATATGAACCCTCTAGAACCTCACAGGATATGTACCCTCTATAACCTCTAAAACCTCTAAAACCTCACAACAAATGACGGATATGTACCCTCTAGAACCTCTAATACCTCACAACAATCGACGGATATGAACCCTCTAGAACCTCACAACAATAGATGGGTATGTATCCTCTATAACCTCTAAAACCTCAACAAATGACGGATAATTACCGTCTAGAACCTCACCACAATTAATGGATATGTACCCTCTAGAACCTCACAACAATCGACTGATATGCACCCTCTAGAACCTCAAAACAATCGACGGATATGTACCCTCTAGAACCTCACAACAATTAATGGATATGTACCCTCTAGAACCTCACCACAATTAATGGATATGTACCGTCTAGAACCTCAAAACAATCGACGGATATGTACCCTCTAGAACCTCAAAACAATCGACGGATATGAACCCTCTAGAACCTCACAACAAGCGACGGATATGTACCCTCTAAAACCTCAACAAATGACGGATATGTACCATCTAGAACCTCACAATAATCGACGGATATGTACCCTTTAGAACCTCACAACAATTAATGGATATGTACCCTCTAGAACCTCACAACAATCGACGGATATGTACCCTCTAGAACCTCTAAAACCTCACAACAAATGACAGATATGTACCCTCTAGAACCTCTAATACCTTACAACAATCGACGGATATGTACCCTCTAGAACCTTACAACAATAGATGGGTATGTATCCTCTATAACCTCTAAAACTTCAACACAATTAATGGATATGTACCCTCTAGAACCTCACAACAATCGAAGGATATGTACCCTCTATAACCTCTAAAACCTCAAAACAATCGACGGATATGAACCCTCTAGAACCTCACAACAATCGACGGATATGTACCCTCTAAAACCTCAACAAATGACGGATATGTACCGTCTAGAACCTCACAACAATCAACGGATATGTACCCTTTAGAACCTCACAACAATCGATGGATATGTACCCTCTAGAACCTCTAAAACCTCAACAATCAATGGATATGTACCCTCTAGAACCTCACAACAATCGATGGCTATGTACCCTCTAGAACCTCACAACAAATGACGGATATGTACCCTCTAGAACTTCTAAAACCTCACAACAATCGACAGATATGTACCCTCTAGAACCTCACAACAATAGATGGGTATGTATCCTCTTTAACCTCTAAAACCTCAACAAATGACAAATATGTACCGTCTAGAACCTCACCACAATTAATGGATATGTTCCCTCAAGAACCTCACAACAATCGACGGATATGTACCCTCTAGAACCTCAAAACAATCGACGGATATGTACCCTCTAGAACCTCACAACAATCGACGGATATGTACCCTCTAAAACCTCAACAAATGACAGACATGTACCGTCTAGAACCTCACAACAATCGACGGATATGTACCCTTTAGGACCTCACAACAATCGATGGATATGTACCCTCTAGAACCTCTAAAACCTCAACAATCAATGGATATGTACCCTCTAAAACCTCACAACAATCGATGGATATGTACCCTCTAGAACCTCACAACAAATGACAGATATGTACCCTCTAGAAGCTCTAAAACCTCACAACAATCAATGGATATGTACCCTCTAGAACCTCTAAAACCTCACAACAATCAATGGATATGTACCCTCTAAAACCTCAACAATCAATGGATATGTACCCTCTAGAACCTCACAACAATCGATGGATATGTACCCTCTAGAACCTCTACAACCTTAACAGTATGCCCTCTAGAACCTCAACAATCAATGGATATATACGCCCTCTAGAACCTTTAAAACCTCACAACAATCGATGGATATGTACCCTCTAGAACCTCACAATAGTTGATGGATAAATATCCTCTAGAAAATCACCACAATTGATGGATATGTATCGCCTGCAACCTCAGAACAATTGGCGGATATGTATTATCTAGAACCTCACCACAATTGATGGATGTTTTTTTTAGAACCTCACAACCATTGTTGGATATATATCCTCTAGAACCTCACCACAATTGATGGATATGTATCGTCTAGAACCTCACATTAATTGATGGATGTATATCCTCTTGAACCTCACAATAAATAACGGATATTTGACCTCCATGAGTTTCTAATGTTCCCTCTAAGGTTTCTGCAAGAATACAGCATTATGTATTGGAGTCCATTATTTTTTTACATGACATACTTGTCTATCAACTACCATAACGGCAACAGTCCTATGCATATTGAACAATGGTACAAAAAGGAATCAACGAGACCTTCAGGATACTGGAGTTTGTGGTACAGGGTCTGCAGCGCGTATAGAGCTTCCACCATTCTGGATACCTGGTTGTCCAATATCTCCATTAATAATGGTACGCGTTCTGATATCTTGTGCTGTTCCACAAAGTATACAGTGTCTGTCTCTGAAAGAACAACACATACACTGACAGTCCCTGTAACATAAACGTCTATCTCCTTATGTTAACAGTGACTTTCCCTGTAAACACATCATATACATCTATCTCTTTATGTTAACACTGACTGTCCCTGTATATACATCATATACATCTATCTCTTTATGTTAACACTGGCTGTCCCTGTAAATACATCATATAAGTCTATCTGTTTATGTTAACACTGACAGTCCCTGTAAATACATCATATACGTCTATCTCTTTATGTTAACAATAACACTGACTGTCCCTGTAAATACATCATATAAGTCTATCTCTTTATGTTAACAATAACACTGAATGTCCCTGTAAATACATCATATACATCTATCTCTTTATGTTAACACTGACTGTCCCTGTAAATACATCATAAACGTCTATCTCTTTATGTTAACACTAACTGTCCCTGTATATACATCATATACGTCTACATATGTATATCTTTATGTTAATACTGACTGTCCCTGTAAATAAATACATCATATACATGTATCTCTTTATGTTAACACTGACTGTCCCTGTAAATACATCATATACGTCTATCTCTTTATGTTAACACTGACTGTCCCTGTAAATACATCATATACGTCTATCTCTTTATGTTAACACTGACTGTCCCTGTAAATACATCATATACGTCTATCTCTTTATGTTAACACTGACTGTCCCTGTAAATACATCATATACGTCTATCTCTTTATGTTAACACTGACTGTCCCTGTAAATACATCATATACGTCTATCTCTTTATGTTAACACTGACTGTCCCTGTAAATACATCATATACGTCTATCTCTTTATGTTAACACTGACTGTCCCTGTAAATACATCATATACGTCTATCTCTTTATGTTAACACTGACTGTCCCTGTAAATACATCATATACGTCTATCTCTTTATGTTAACACTGACTGTCCCTGTAAATACATCATATACGTCTATCTCTTTATGTTAACACTGACTGTCCCTGTAAATACATCATATACGTCTATCTCTTTATGTTAACACTGACTGTCCCTGTAAATACATCATATACGTCTATCTCTTTATGTTAACACTGACTGTCCCTGTAAATACATCATATACGTCTATCTCTTTATGTTAACACTGACTGTCCCTGTAAATACATCATATACGTCTATCTCTTTATGTTAACACTGACTGTCCCTGTAAATACATCATATACGTCTATCTCTTTATGTTAACACTGACTGTCCCTGTAAATACATCATATACGTCTATCTCTTTATGTTAACACTGACTGTCCCTGTAAATACATCATATACGTCTATCTCTTTATGTTAACACTGACTGTCCCTGTAAATACATCATATACGTCTATCTCTTTATGTTAACACTGACTGTCCCTGTAAATACATCATATACGTCTATCTCTTTATGTTAACACTGACTGTCCCTGTAAATACATCATATACGTCTATCTCTTTATGTTAACACTGACTGTCCCTGTAAATACATCATATACGTCTATCTCTTTATGTTAACACTGACTGTCCCTGTAAATACATCATATACGTCTATCTCTTTATGTTAACACTGACTGTCCCTGTAAATACATCATATACGTCTATCTCTTTATGTTAACACTGACTGTCCCTGTAAATACATCATATACGTCTATCTCTTTATGTTAACACTGACTGTCCCTGTAAATACATCATATACGTCTATCTCTTTATGTTAACACTGACTGTCCCTGTAAATACATCATATACGTCTATCTCTTTATGTTAACACTGACTGTCCCTGTAAATACATCATATACGTCTATCTCTTTATGTTAACACTGACTGTCCCTGTAAATACATCATATACGTCTATCTCTTTATGTTAACACTGACTGTCCCTGTAAATACATCATATACGTCTATCTCTTTATGTTAACACTGACTGTCCCTGTAAATACATCATATACGTCTATCTCTTTATGTTAACACTGACTGTCCCTGTAAATACATCATATACGTCTATCTCTTTATGTTAACACTGACTGTCCCTGTAAATACATCATATACGTCTATCTCTTTATGTTAACACTGACTGTCCCTGTAAATACATCATATACGTCTATCTCTTTATGTTAACACTGACTGTCCCTGTAAATACATCATATACGTCTATCTCTTTATGTTAACACTGACTGTCCCTGTAAATACATCATATACGTCTATCTCTTTATGTTAACACTGACTGTCCCTGTAAATACATCATATACGTCTATCTCTTTATGTTAACACTGACTGTCCCTGTAAATACATCATATACGTCTATCTCTTTATGTTAACACTGACTGTCCCTGTAAATACATCATATACGTCTATCTCTTTATGTTAACACTGACTGTCCCTGTAAATACATCATATACGTCTATCTCTTTATGTTAACACTGACTGTCCCTGTAAATACATCATATACGTCTATCTCTTTATGTTAACACTGACTGTCCCTGTAAATACATCATATACGTCTATCTCTTTATGTTAACACTGACTGTCCCTGTAAATACATCATATACGTCTATCTCTTTATGTTAACACTGACTGTCCCTGTAAATACATCATATACGTCTATCTCTTTATGTTAACACTGACTGTCCCTGTAAATACATCATATACGTCTATCTCTTTATGTTAACACTGACTGTCCCTGTAAATACATCATATACGTCTATCTCTTTATGTTAACACTGACTGTCCCTGTAAATACATCATATACGTCTATCTCTTTATGTTAACACTGACTGTCCCTGTAAATACATCATATACGTCTATCTCTTTATGTTAACACTGACTGTCCCTGTAAATACATCATATACGTCTATCTCTTTATGTTAACACTGACTGTCCCTGTAAATACATCATATACGTCTATCTCTTTATGTTAACACTGACTGTCCCTGTAAATACATCATATACGTCTATCTCTTTATGTTAACACTGACTGTCCCTGTAAATACATCATATACGTCTATCTCTTTATGTTAACACTGACTGTCCCTGTAAATACATCATATACGTCTATCTCTTTATGTTAACACTGACTGTCCCTGTAAATACATCATATACGTCTATCTCTTTATGTTAACACTGACTGTCCCTGTAAATACATCATATACGTCTATCTCTTTATGTTAACACTGACTGTCCCTGTAAATACATCATATACGTCTATCTCTTTATGTTAACACTGACTGTCCCTGTAAATACATCATATACGTCTATCTCTTTATGTTAACACTGACTGTCCCTGTAAATACATCATATACGTCTATCTCTTTATGTTAACACTGACTGTCCCTGTAAATACATCATATACGTCTATCTCTTTATGTTAACACTGACTGTCCCTGTAAATACATCATATACGTCTATCTCTTTATGTTAACACTGACTGTCCCTGTAAATACATCATATACGTCTATCTCTTTATGTTAACACTGACTGTCCCTGTAAATACATCATATACGTCTATCTCTTTATGTTAACACTGACTGTCCCTGTAAATACATCATATACGTCTATCTCTTTATGTTAACACTGACTGTCCCTGTAAATACATCATATACGTCTATCTCTTTATGTTAACACTGACTGTCCCTGTAAATACATCATATACGTCTATCTCTTTATGTTAACACTGACTGTCCCTGTAAATACATCATATACGTCTATCTCTTTATGTTAACACTGACTGTCCCTGTAAATACATCATATACGTCTATCTCTTTATGTTAACACTGACTGTCCCTGTAAATACATCATATACGTCTATCTCTTTATGTTAACACTGACTGTCCCTGTAAATACATCATATACGTCTATCTCTTTATGTTAACACTGACTGTCCCTGTAAATACATCATATACGTCTATCTCTTTATGTTAACACTGACTGTCCCTGTAAATACATCATATACGTCTATCTCTTTATGTTAACACTGACTGTCCCTGTAAATACATCATATACGTCTATCTCTTTATGTTAACACTGACTGTCCCTGTAAATACATCATATACGTCTATCTCTTTATGTTAACACTGACTGTCCCTGTAAATACATCATATACGTCTATCTCTTTATGTTAACACTGACTGTCCCTGTAAATACATCATATAAGTCTATCTCTTTATGTTAACACTAACTGTCCCTGTAAATACATCATATACATCTATCTCTTTATGTTAACACTGACTGTCCCTGTAAATACATCATATAAGTCTATCTCTCTATGTTAACACTGCACTGTCCCTGTAAATACATCATATACATCTATCTCTTTATGTTAACACTAACTGTCCCTGTAAATACATCATATACGTCTACATATGTATATCTTTATGTTAATACTGACTGTCCCTGTAAATACATCATATAAGTCTATCTCTTTATGTTAACACTAACTGTCCCTGTAAATACATCATATACATCTATCTCTTTATGTTAACACTGACTGTTCTAGAAAATACATCACACAATACCTGTCTATATAAATAGCTCTTATGCAACAGCTATCTTAAATAATGTACACTTTTAAATGTTTATCTTTTAAAAATATGATATCTCAGTGAAGCAAGCAATAAGAAGACATCTTGCTGAAGACTTACTTCTAATAGCATCTTCACAAACACACGTCACCACTGTCTTTATAAAGTCCTTGGTTCTCATCACTACGGGGGTGTACGCCATCTATAACAAACAGGTAAGATCATTAAAACACCACAGATTACCTCAGTTTAACTTGTATTTCACTTCAGTAAATATAAACCCCTCCTGTGGACAAATCAAGTACACACAATCACTGATCACAGTCTAAATTTGTTCACTCTCTTTTGAATTCAAACCCCACCCTTACACCTCTCTGGTCTCAGCAAATTCTCCGAGTGAGGATTTTATTGCATTGTAAATTTTTCGGGTAAGTAATTTTTAGACAGTTATCCTCTAACTTCTCCGAGTCATGATTAACGATCTTCAGGTAATGATCTAAATTCTAAGAGTTGAAGTCAATTCCCAGAGTTATTATCTATATTCTCTAAGCTACATGATCTGAATGGTTCTTAGTGCTGAATCATGGTCCAAGTTCTTATATCAGAGTGATGATCTAAATTCTCCAAGTATGATCAGTTTTTTCTGTTATAACTTCAGTAGGACCTTGATGTCATGTCACTCGTATATATTATCTAACTTGTCATCACCTTTCAGGTTTTTTTTAACCATTGCTTTATATACTGTATACCAGGAATTTTTCGTTGCAGGTGATTTTTGGCGCTTTTTGGCCTCCGTAATGAGAGTGAATTCATTCATTGAGGTCACTTGAAACTCAAGGGTCACCGTCGATGTCAGGTCAGGGGTCACCATCAATGTCAGGTCAGATGTCAAGGCCAGGTCATTACAGCAACCATTTGTTCTCAACAAAATATTCAAAGCAATTCAATGTGAAGGGCGAGTTTAATATTGGGCATCAAAGGGTGAAAATATGATTGGGCAAAAACATCCTGGTACATTGTATACAGTATCTTCGTTAAATATACCGGTATTGCTGAAACCCTTCACATTGCCAAAATTCTGTTGAGTAAATGGTGGTTGTATGACAAGATTTTATAGCGCTATTGGTAGAAAAACTATTTCTTTGAGAAATTTGTTCAACGACGACTGAATTTATTTACTTTAAAATGTCATTTGTTCCATTTTTACAACAAACCTTCATCCAGCTGATCAAATCTTGATTTGGAGTTTTCCTTTTCAGTAAAATTTGTAGATTGTTGTGTACTCCAGTCATTGGCAAAGTTAGGAGTCCTGTTCCACCATCTGATGTCTGTTACAATGGGAAACAGTAGTTAAATAAGGCCGTCAGCAGACTTGTTGTTTATGTTTCATTGTTCGCTTTGATCAGCCTAGCTCCTGTATCATAAGGCTGGGGAATGATACCCCACTGCAGTTTGAAGGTGGGTACATATTCTAAGTGTAATGTTATGTATTGATCTATAGACTTTAATTTCATTCAGGTCGTTTTTATGTACATGACCAAACTTATGGATATCCACTAACATTATAAGAACAGTGTACCAGTTGAATACTGTAAAATGATGGCATAAATTAGATTTGGTACCATTGACTTTTTTACCCCATTTTTAGTGCCGACTTTAGGTACTTTCCCCAAGTAAAGATTTCCCAATTCTGACCCAATATTTTCCCAATCACGTGTAAAATAATTAAAGTATGCCTTCTTATAAACTGTTGTACAACGCTGTTTAAGTTTTTGACAAATAGAAGTTTATCTTGGGGCATTGAATTCAAGCAGCAAGTTTTGTTTACACATGATATTGTTTGAGTGCGATCAAACAGAATTTCCCTTATATCATGCATCCCTAACATGTCGTAAAATTCCCAATAAAAAAAAAGTCAAAAATTACTGATAAAAGAATATATTTTCAATAAATCTGAAAATGTAAGCACTTTAGCATAATCAATCTGACAATCAACATGCATTAGTAAAATAAGTTTTTTTTTAATATAACTCTTTGGGCAGGTGAGCTAAAAATGATCAAAGTCCACAATATCAAAAGCAAGGTGACTGGCAACATCTGACCTCTGACCCAAGTATGTTTTTACATCATATACACTTCCAGACTTGCCATCACCATTTAGAATTGATTTAACACAGGGAAAATATCATCAGAAGAACACAGGCTCAAATCCAAGAATAAACCACTTTTTGACCTTTTTATTTTCGCATAGACCCTCTGGGCTTATCATCATTAAAATGTGCTAGCTACCTCACTGTGCTTACTCTTCTATGACTGGTAACACACAGCTTACCTCATGGCCTGCCCCTGATAGGGTTCGGTTGACCTCTGGTCTCCCTACGGTGGGGATCTGGTATGAGTCTGGGCGGTCAGCGTCACACATCCTGCATTTCTTTTTTTGATACTTATTATGAAATGTACATATTGGACAACTCCATTCGCCTTCCTGAAACATTTTAATCAGACACATCAATTAGATTTAAACAGTATAACCTTATCATTTCGCTATGTCTGTCACCACACATTTCCCTGTCTACTGTACACTTGTCTTTTTCCAAATGAAAAGCTCCATTTGATTACACCATTAAATTTCCAAGAGAGTAGTTTAATCATCAGCTTGTCAATATAACACGGTAATATACTATGGGTCAAACATAAGCTCTGAACTACACTGAATTACACTAATACAGATTTTAATCACAAGTTTACAAAGCACATACCATTTCTTTCCCTTTTTAGGTAAATACCTACTACTCTCCAAAACACATTTAATATCTGATGTTATTCTCCATTTGAAATACAAATTAATTTAAATCTAGTTTGTGAGATGCCTCCAGACTGCTGCCATTGTTCTGCTCTGATTAAATAACAAATGAGCAGAGCAGTGCATGTACCTCTAATCCTCGGCCTGGGGCAGCAGTTTGATCCTCGACTGGTTCATAAACATCAGGGGGTGGTTGGCCTGACCTTGACATCTGACCTGGCATTGATGGTGACCCCTGACCTGACATCGACGGTGACCCTTGAGCTTCCTGTGACCTCAGTAGTGCAGATAGCTCCTCGCTCAGGTTTAATTGTGATTGGCTAAGGGAGGACCTATCACTTCCCAGGCTCAGATTGGACCTTTGTCGACTTGGAGGTAAGCCACGCATTGAGACATTAGACATGGGTGTGTCCGGGGTCGGTGGAGCCCCATCTGTGTCACAAAACATTCATATATACAGAAAGTGAAACTGAAAAAACGATCTTAAAGAGTTTATAAAATGATGGGATCAATATGAATTTACGCTGAATACCATTAGTGAAATAAAATTCCAAAGATAACTGTCAAAATAATAAAAAAAAACAGTTTGCATTTTGCATGGGCTGACCTATGGTAGCTGTCATAAGGTTAACATCAGTCTAACAACTTCCACCTGCCATATTTATTAATTACAAGGTATGGTTGTTTACAAACATGTTGACAATATACATCACAGCACAGGTAAGTTTTTGTGTAGGTTTTTCAAATGTGGACTCATCATTTTCTACGCATAGGGACTGAGAGACAATGTTGTATGAACAAAATATATTAGTTCCAAGTACATATAAAGGTCTATAATTGGTAAAATAAGAGCCTCTGTATCCTGACACACAAGCAAAACTACAGTTGACATGAATGTTGATAACTCTTCAAGTTTCAAGAAAATTTGCAGGTTGAAAACGATTGCCTTGATTCAAAGAGAGGCCTGGCTGATTACCTAGATTAAAAATGAGCTTTATTACATAAATTCATGATGAGCCCCTTATTACCAGAATTCTTGATCAGCCCTGATGAAATGGATTCATGGTGACCCTATACTTATTCCCTAGATTCATGATGAACCCTGATTACCTGGATTAATAATGAACCCTGATTACCTGGATTCATGATGAACCCTGATTACCTGGATTCATGATGAACCCAGATTACCTGGATTAATAATGAGCCCTGATTACCTGGATTCATAATGAGCCCTTATTACCTAGATTCATGATGAGCTCCGATTACCTGGATTCATGATGAGCCCTGATTACCTGGATTAATAATGAGCCCTGATTACCTTGATTCATAATGAGCCCTGATTACCTCGATTCATGATTACCTAGATTCATAATGAGCCCTATTACCCAGATTCATGATGAGCTCGGATTACCTTGATTCATGATGAACCCTTAATACCTAGATTCATGATTGGCCTTGGTTACCTAGATTCATGAAGAGCTCTGATTACATGGATTCATGATGAGCCCTGATTACCTGGATTTATAATGAGCCCTGATTACCTGGATTATTAATG
Organism: Mizuhopecten yessoensis; assembly: GCF_002113885.1. Classification (NCBI taxonomy): domain Eukaryota; kingdom Metazoa; phylum Mollusca; class Bivalvia; order Pectinida; family Pectinidae; genus Mizuhopecten; species Mizuhopecten yessoensis. The sequence continues at coordinate 3,133,125 of NW_018408902.1, read as the reverse complement.
AGCCCTGATTACCTTGATTCATAATGAGCCCTGATTACCTTGATTCATAATGAGCCCTGATTACCTTGATTCATAATGAGCCCTTATTACCTAGATTCATGAAGAGCTCTGATTACATGGATTCATGATGAGCCCTTATTACCTGGATTCATGATGGACCCTTATTGCCTAGATTCATGATGAGCCCTGATGACCTGGATTGATAATGAGCCCTGATTACCTTGATTCATAATGAGCCCTATTACCCAGATTCATGATGAGCTCGGATTACCTAGATTCATGAAGAGCTCTGATTACCTGGATTAATCATGAGCCCTGATTACCTGGATTTATAATGAGCCCTGATTACCTAGATTCACGATTACCTAGATTCATGAGGAGCCCTGATTACCTGGATTCATGATAAGCCCTGATTACCTGGATTCATGATAAGCCCTGATTACCTGGATTAATCATGAGCCCTGATTACCTTGATTCATAATGAGCCCTGATTACCTCGATTCATGATTACCTAGATTCATTATGAGCTCTGATTACCTGGATTCATGATAAGCCCTGATTACCTGGATTCATGATGAGCCCTGATAACCTGGATTCATAATGAGCCCTTATTACCTAGATTCATGATGAGCCCTGATTACCTGGATTCATAATGAGCCCTTAATACCTAGATTCATGATGAGCTCTGATTACCTGGATTCATGATGAACCCTTATTACCTAGATTCATGATGAGCTCTGATTACCTAGATTCATGATGAGCTCTGATAACCTAGATTCATAATGAGCCCTTATTACCTGGATTCATAATGAGCCCTGATTACCTGGATTCATAATGAGCCCTAAACTCCTTTTACCTGGATTCATGAGGAGTCGTTCCAATTTCCTGTCAAACTCCTCCTTACTGAGCCCAACTGATTTGGCTGACATGAGGTACAAGTACACAGTGTCACCATCACGGATGCCCAGTCTCTTCAGCGTGTCGTGGTCTGAGCCGACTCGTTTATTTATCACCCACCTCTGCACCTCCTTAGGAAATCTGTACTTCAGCAACATCTGAGCAAGAGTTCATGGGGGTCAAATTTTAAAATCAGATTCCTATTGATGCCATTTTAAAACAAAATTGAGTTCAACTTCATGCAATCATTTGGCATCTGTATTTTTAAGATAGAAGGATTTATCCTTCTTTATCAGAGTAGAAACATAACTGCTGAAGTTTATGAACACATTCAAGGAATTAAAATCTCAAAACAAAATCTTAGATAATGTAAATATTACAAGATTGTAAAATACTCACACATTCAGAAGCACATTCAGTATGTAAAGTCTGATTAATTAGTTATAACACAACATTTAATTGTACAATTTCACATGAGGACTTTTTCAAGACCTGGATCTGTCATTGTGAAATGGATTTTCCCTAGTTGTTTGGGATTGTATCAGGTAACTAAGTCATCTCTCAGACCAGTATTAGCAGGGGGAAATCTCAGACAGCCTTTATCAAGTCTATCTATAACTTATAGGAAACTACTCATCTATGCTTATATTGTCGGAAGGGCAATAACTCTCATTGGAAAACATTTTGCTTCCAGTTTGGTATGAATATGTTGTATGGCCCATTGTATATTGTGGTAGAGAAGCGCACTTCTGTAAATTAACTTTTGTAACAAATAGATGTCAAATTTTAAGCATATCTATTTACACAAAACGAATTTAATGTCGGAACTAACCAGAATATCATAATATAAAAATGACTCCTGTATTGCGTTGTCCATTTCTTTTTTTAATTTATTCAACAGAATAGTGTTCTTTTACAAATCAAAGTTCACAGTTTATCAAACTAAACCCAAAATAAATAACTGTTTTTAATGATAGAATATCGGCAACACTGTGATAGAGTGACAATACTGAGGTGTTATAGTGCCAGTGATATATTGTACATGTATTTATTAATGAACTTTAATTTTCTTACTTTTCCTTTCAGAAGTTGAACAGAGTCACTGAGCTTCACTTTCAGGGACAAAACAAAGTCCCCAGATCTGTTACGATCCTCTATGTGAACTTTAATACTGAAAAACGTAATCATATTTATTGAAATATCTATATAGTGTATTTACACCTGCCATTGAACAGGTTTATAAAGATTATTGTTCCAATTATTAACATGTTATACATATATATATTATTATCTTTATTTTTAACATAATAGAAATGTTAACACATTTAATATATATGTATTAATTTTCATAATGAAACAATTTTACAAAAGAAGTAATGGAATAACATGAGATAAAAAAAGATAATCTTTCTTTTCAGATTTATGTTTCTACAGAGAATACACAGATATACCCTTCTCAACAGAATTGAATTCAAGACATGTACTCAAATATCTATGACTCATATATACGTATTGTTTTGTTTGATCCAGAACATCGAAATTCATATTAGTGCAAAATGTATCTGTCAAACAATAACTTACAAACACAAAATATGAAAAATAAAGATACAACTTTTTTCTCAAGTCTTTGACTTAAAGAATTATAAATTATGTTAATCGGACAGAATTAGGCTACAGTACAAATATTACCTTATTTCCTGTTCTTTCCCAGTTTCATTCACATTTTTTGTATCCAAACCTATTGTACATTTCACATTTGCTTGTGACAAATTCTGAACGCACATTTTTGCCTTTTCCACATCTCCATTTCTCAATGCAACAGCAAGTTGTTGCCCAAAGTTGTCTGAGGTTTCCATCATTTTCTCTTAGCCATCTTTCAACAAACACATCAAGTGTCTCTGATTCTATTACTTAGCATATCTAGAATTGTTCTAATTTCAAATCCATGATCTCTTCCAGTGTATGGTGTTTTCATACAGTTTACGATGTGGTCACTGATATGCTTCATCAGAGACGTATAATGTATTATACGTCTCTGGCGTCATGTAATCTTACGGAAATTGCTTTACAGTTCTGGAAATCTGAAAGAGAGACCAAAAATAAAATGACATGTTACTGTATAATAAATACATGCAATATTCTTACAGTAGTACTTTCGTTTTTAGTGTTAGTCTACTTATACTAAAAACGAAAGTACATTACATTATCATTAGGTTATTCATAGCCATTACACGGTCGATATTAAACCAAAATCTCGCATAAGCACAAGAAATTTCAATCATAACACTAACCATAACGCTATACTGTAAAAATAATAAGTATACAATATTACTGAAACAAGTTACTTCCTCTTGGAATTTTCCAACTACTAAACGTAACGTCACTGTACCCAAAACGGGAGATTTATGGTTAAATCGGCCCTATGCATGTGTGAAATATAGATGAATGTTATAATAACCCATTTATTTGGATTTCATTCATGTATTAACCTATGACGTATTATTTAAATCAATAAATTCCTTTCTGCATTTCCTTGTCTCAAGTCACGAGTTCCACAAGGGGAGGTAACCTGTACTAATGTAATCTGTTGTTAAAGTTTAATCTGAAACACTGACTTTATTTAATTAGATTGAATTATTCGAATGATTGTGTTTTATATAATTAATGAGGAAGTTAGCCGATGGATCATATGCATACAGTTTTTTTTCTTTCAACACATTTTTAATATGTCTCACCACGTACGGACTTAGATAATCCCGAGAGTCTAGGCGGTCCCACACGTCAAAAATCTGTTTGGTTAACCGTTAGGTTACCAAAATTATTGCACCAGTTTTAAAAAGTACTTGTGATTATTAATAGTATACATTCGACATCGTTGTTAGTGCGCAGTGGCCGGCCACTACGCACAAGTACTTTTTAAAACTGGTGCAACAATACCCCCGAAGATCCACCGTTTGAAGGACAGTTCTGTCTTCTGACTGCATTCCAACAGGCCGTAATGAAAAGAGAGATATACAAGATAGAACTTTTATGAGTTATGTCACAATCAGTTTTGACAACTTATTAATGACGTTGAATTTAATCATAATCAAATAACCATTTCAATGCAAGATTCACTGATGTGTAACTGTTAGTGCTGCAATTTTTTACCTGCTTTTCATCAAACTTATCTATCTCAAAGTCAATCTCTGCCCCCTCCAATGCCGGATCCCCGAGAACCTCCAGGAGTCGGCGTTGCCCGCTATAACTTATTAAGAAATAAAATCAAAGTATCTCTGGGTAATTTTTTTTATTAGTTTTGCAAATTACATTTTTTTTTACATTTGCGCTGCAACCCACTATATGAACATTACCAGCAGAAATGCATTACATTTGAGGATATTAACCATCGTATGGCATTGCCACTTTATAACCCTACTAAATTCAATTGTCATTCATAAAGCCTATGAATGCCATGGACCGATTGTTGACGTCATCATTAGTATGACGTCATAATTGTTACGTTGGATACCACTGACCGTCCCTGGGCGATGGCTGTTCTGTTCATTGAACAAGCATACACAATACATACAATATTTGGACTAAATGCTAAATAATAATAAATGTTAGGCTATTGAATTTTTTATGAAAGTAACATATTCAAAAATGGTAAATATAAGTATTGAACCGCTTTCAAAGCAGTGCAATGCCTAAATGAAAGCATAAACTCTCGTGACGTATCACGTGGTTTACTTATGACGTCATGGATGAACCTTGTTCAATGAGAGTCTTGTAGCTTTGTTTCGGTTAACATGGAGAATGCCACTACGTCAAACACTCAAATGACTGCGGTTAATAATTGGCGCCAATTTGATTAAAATAGGGTTGTTCCGCCAATGTCGGTTAAAGATCGTCGCATAAACAAAAGCAATAAATAATCAACTTATCTAAGAACATCAAACTAAACTCAAACATTTGTTCTTTAGTAAAAATGTAAATATATGGATTGAACGGCGTTTTTTTATTTTCATGCCGGTATGAACGCAAATCGGTTGCAGCCATATTGCATGAAGCCTGTTAATATGGCTGTTACCGATTTGCGTTCATACCGGTATGAAAATTAAAAAAAAAAACCCGTTCAATCCCTATAACTTTAAGCAATGTTGTCCTGTGCTCGCTGTCGAGACATCAAAATGAACAGGACCGGCACCTGCTTCATACACCCGTCCTTCTGGAGAAACGCATGGACACTCCACAGCTGCGTGAATGGCTCCTTCCGAATCTTAAAAGTCCCATTCATTTAACTATGAAAAACAAATATTTAAGTTAAATGATTATAAACAACAAATAAACGATATCAAAAGTAAAAACCAACTACCACTAATTAAAGATATTTAAACATCTTTAAATAAATTTGTCAGGTTTGTATACTATGTATTTTTTTGGACACAAAGTTATCCTGCTTTGCTCTGTAACCTATCATCGGCGAGCCTGTCTGAGTAGGGTCAACTGCGTCTGGGTGGCGATCATCATCAGATGTCGCTTGCCATCCTCCCTCACGTCACCGATGACGAACTCCGGACATTGTAGGTAAATCTGGTCAACCTGAAATATAACTTAAACTCATTTTATTATGTTGTTTGCATAGATTATATAATTATCAATTATCGTTATGGTGTTCTATTTGGAACCTGAAAAATGTTCTTTATACCTTGTAGCATCAGGCTCTGAATAGATAGTAATACTTACGACAAAGTCAAGGTCAGTCGGCTCCCGTGGCCGGATCATCTGTCGGGCACGGTACCCGGTTGGCGGCACGGATAAGATACGAAGAGTTCGGCAGGCTGAAGTCCCTTACATCAATGTGTTCCTGCAGAACGTCCTCCATAATTGATGCTGCCGACGTGTGTACTTTGACCATGGCCAGGGTCAATATCTGTAAATAGAATGTTGACAATAATAAAGATATGTAAAATAATACACGAAATCTGTTAACAATGCAATTAAGTTATTTTAGATATACAAATATTACCAAATGTATGAAAACACCGTTACCGGTTTAGTATATTAGTCTAAAGTTAATCACCTGAGTCTTTACCTTCACCCTCTTCATGGCCAAGTTGTCCGGACCGTGGACATGGCCAATCGTGCCGCAGGTGTACACATACCTAAAAATGTCACAGGATTTCAAAAGAGCTCGCATTTTTCGGGCTTCAGTTTTAGGTTTGCACTGCGAATTCTATCGAAGACTTGGCGCTGTTTGTCCATGTGGTCTTCAAACGTCTTCCCAAAAATGATAATGTCGTCGAGATAGACGAAGCATATTACCCTTTGTAACCCTGCAAGAACTTTTTGTGACCAGCCTTTCGCATGTACTCTGAGCGTTGCACAATCCGAAGGGCAATGCTTTGAAATGGAAAAAGAGTCCTTTTCTTGTTACAGACGCTGTTTTGTTTTTCATCTGCCTTGTCCATCTCGACTTGCCAATAGCCGCTCGATAACCATTTCGAACCCGATAACCTGTCAAGAGTTTGGTCTATTCCAGGAAGAGATATTCGTCTTTTGTGATCGCACTGTTTAACTTCCGGTTATCCACACACAATCTTATGTTCCCATCTTTCTTCTTTACGAATACGATTGGTAAAGCCCAGCGACTATCTGATAGCTTGATGATTTTGTTTTCAGCATAGACTCTTTTTGTTTGTCGGCCTCGTACTCCAGATGTAATGGAGTGTCTCTTACTGGCTGTTTGATTGGTCTCGTGTCCCTCGTGTCAATCAATGCCAGTCTTTCTTGTATCGTTATTTGACTTCAAGAAGATATCCGAATTCTCATTCAATAGGAAGCGTACCGACATCAATTGCTCTTGTGAAACTCTGGACTCGCAATTCTGTAAAAGATAGTCCTGGTTATCACGAGGACAGGGTTGCTTAAGCTGATACCTATATTGGTCAACAGATTATATAGATATTTAGTTAAATCCTTTGACATTCCTGATATTCACAAACGGCTCTGCATTTGCCGCAATTCCGAATAACTGTCTATGACTACCTTGCAAACCTTCAGCGAAAGACAAGTCAGGGAAAGGCGAGTCCAATCATTTTATATCCAGGCTGAATCACGACATCTTATGGTTCCTTCATCTTCACATTCCTTACTTCTATATGTGTCCTTGTCTCAGGTAGATCAAGTGTTTCATTACTAGCTAATCTGTCGGATTCGGGCGGCACCTGAAGCATTGAAGAATGAACATCTGTGCAGTACTGATAGGATTTAAGGAAATCGAATCCTAGAATTCCGTCATAATTGATATCGGCTTACAGGCTTTCGTAATGGAATAATATTCCATCCATCATAATCTCAAAGAATAAGACACCTACTTTTTCAGCTGATGTCCAGTGACTCCTTTGGCTTTCCAGGGTACTGGCTTAGGTTCCTTTTTGACGAATGCGTTCGAAACCTTTTGACGAGAAAATAGAGATAATAGTTCCAGTGAACATGAACAATGCTTCGTATGAAGCATCCATCGTCTTATTGATCAATTTTACCCATGTTAGCTTTGTCTTTAGGCGACCCCTCATTTGCCACACGTAATCGTTTTCCTGCCGAACTGGCGTCCTGCTTTCTCGCTTTCAGTTGTGCTCGGTAAAGTTCTATTCGTTTCTGAGGATACAACATTCTGTTCAGAGCTTACAGTATGCTCTGAAATGTTTGAAGCTCCAATGACGATAAGATGCCTAAATTGTGTTGTGCTGATCCCCGGAGGTTAACGCAGAGTTTCTGACTTCTCTAAATCATTCCATTCATTGATCTTGGAGCACATTTCAAAGTATTTGAGGTAACCCGGCATTGGTATGTAGCCATTGTATGTATCTGGAAACACTCGTGGTTTTTTTTGAGTAATCTTCTCCCCCCGCAAAAAAAAATGTCGGAATGTGATCGGTTCTGGCGTCCGGAAATAGAATCCGGCGATCGAAAATCAGCAGCATCTCTTGGTTATCTTGGAGTTGTGGTCGGATCCGGCTCGCTAGAATCCGGCGGTTGGATTTCAGACGCACCTTTTGGACATCGGATTCTTGCCGAATCCGTATTTCTTCCGGATTCCTCTCTGTGCTATCGTCTTTGTGTTTGCAATCTTCGCCTTCCGTATACACTTTTCCTCTGGTGTAACGGAGCATATAGGAACTGTCGACTGTGGAAGGATAATGCGGCAAATCTTTAAGGATTCTATCATGGTTCTTTTCAATTCCTTCAATTTCTTTCTTAACTTTTCAGCTTCTGAGGTTATACCTTCGATTTAGGAATTTCTCTATAAGTCGCTGATCCGAATTCCGGTAAATACAGGGATAAGATGCCTTAGATACCATTTAGCATATTATACAATCGCGAATGGGACGAAACGCTACCATCATAATGATTTATCCCTTTAGGAGGAAACATCCAAACCAAATGTATAAAGCGTAAGTGAAAAAAAATAGTATTTTAATGCTGTTTTAATTACAAATACATTTAAGTTAAGTTATAAGATAAACATAATCAATTGCAATTATTTTAATACGAACGGACTGAGGGACCCGTTTCTTATTTTCCCCTGCCAACTTCGTTGTTTATCTAATTCTGACGCTGTGCCTAAAAAATTGGGATAACAACAAGGAAGTAATCAAAGGTATTTATTTTAAAGTCGTTTAAATGGAAATCACAAAAAGATATACTCGCGTAGAAATACTTAGTTTGTTCGTGTTTTACATCCTATTAACAGCTATGGTCATTTAAGGGCGTGCCAGGTTTTAGTGATGGAGGAAAACCGGAGTTACTGGAGAAAAACAACGACCTACTACCCACGTACAGGTATGCCTCGAACCGCGACCAAGTGATGGAGGGCTAGTGGTAGCAGAATGTCAGACGCCTTAACCACTTGGCCACAGAGCCCCCTTCGAAACTTTACTCATTCTCTGCAAGGCTTAATTAAGACATCCAAGTTTGGTTGGTTTGGTTTGGTATATTTTGTTTAACGTCCTATTAACAGCTTGGTCATTTAAGGACGTGCCTCCGTGTATATGTGTGTTGTGTATGCGTGCATTTGTGTATGTGTGCCGGAGGCAGGGTATGCTGGTGTAATTGCCTCCTTGTGATAGCGCGGATCTGGTGCCGACTTTAGAGTTACGTCCGGTCACATAATACCGACAACGGGTGAACCAGTTGATGCCATTACCCTAAATACTGAACGCTAAGCAGGGAATTTTAATGACTTTGGTATTCCCCGGCCTGGGGATAGAGCCCAATGCCTTCCTCACCTGGACGAACGTTCAAAATTAAGGCCAAAAGTGAGGTGTTGCCAAGTAAGGCGCTAAGGAATCAAAGGAAGTTAGAAATGGTGAGATATATGATGATCCCAAATATTGTAATGGGTGCAGCAGATTTATTTTGGTCGCTTTAATTTATGTCCTCAAATAGAGGGCACAAAAGCAAATCCCCAATTGGATCAGTAGGGATTCCCACATTAGTCGCCTCTTACGATACATGCAGTGGGTAACAACAAATGTATTCTTTTCTCGAATAACTTTAAAAAAAACCCACCAACATTTAAATAAATTTTAATATAGTAGGAAAGGGTATCCAAAGTTGTAAAACCATTTATAGGTCTTCACGTATATTCGACAATGACCTCGCTGACCGGTATAAGTCTGTTAAGTATAGATAAGAAAAGTCGTAATTACATATATCGTACAAGGGTTGTCCGTCATTGGGTGCAGCGCTATGTTTCGGCTCTACACGACGCTTGCTGTATTTCTTTGTGGTAAGAGCTATTCGATTAAATACCGTAATGATGTAAGCAATGCAAATCAAACCTAACATCATATCCCCAGAAATGTATACAGGTATGCTTTAGAAATGGATTTCCTCTAATATAATATCAGCATTCACTGCTTTTGGAATTGACTATCACAGCTTGTTCGATACACGAGCGATTTTTCTTTCAAAGTATAAAGCCTTTCTTGATAGATATGTCATGTTGCTCTCTAAATACCAATTATTAATTGCTTTCATTCGGAGAGTTACCATTTAACGATAGAGACATTTTACGGTCTTCTACGTGAACTGATTTCTATTGACGATCTTCAGTAAGATCTCTCTACGATACACTGCAGTCTGTTATGATAAGCGACCTGTTGACCGCGCCTGACACCGTAAGGTACCGACATTTTCTGTAATTGACGTCATGTACCTTGACGGGTGTGTCATGTGGTGCAGGAAACACTTGCCATTCCGAAGCATTTGATGTTGACTCCTTTCATATGTCTTTACTTCTGCTTTTGAGCTTCCTCAAATCCAGTTTCCTATTTATTTTATCGATTATGACATGTACTTTTGCGTTGATTCTATATATATCGTTTAAATTGGTTGTGTGTTGGCAGAGTGGTTATGTTGTACATTGTGAGTTGACGATGTGGTATATTTTGTACAATGTGAACTGACAATGTGGTATATTTTGTACAACGTGTACTGACGATGGGGTTTATTTTGTACAACGTGTACTGACAATGTGGTATATTTTGTACAATGTGTTCTGACGATGGGGTTTATTTTGTACAACGTGTACTGACAATGGGGTTTATTTTGTACATTGTGAGTTGACGATGTGGTATATTTTGTACAATGTGTACTGACAATGGGGTATATTTTGTACAACGTGTACTGACGATGGGGTTTATTTTGTACAACGTGTACTGACGATGTTGTATATTTTGTACAATGTGTTCTGACGATGTGGTATATTTTGTCCATTGTGTGTTGACAGTAGGTATATTTTGTACAATGCGTACTGACAATGTGGTATATTGTGTACAATGTGTTCTGACTTTGTGGTATATTTTGTACATTGTGAGCTGACGATGTGGTATATTTTGTCCATTGTGTGTTGACAGTGGGCATATTTTGTACAATGTGTGCGGACAATGTGGTATATTTTGTGCAATGTGTTCTGACGATGGGGTATATTTTGTACATTGTGATTTGACGATGTGGTATATTTTGCACAATGTGTACTGACGATGGGGGTTATTTTGTACAATGTGAACTGACAATGGGGTTTATTTTGTACCAATGTGTACTGACGATGTGGTATATTCTGTACATTGTGTGTTGACAGTGGGCATATTTTGTACAATGTGTGCGGACAATGTGGTATATTTTGTGCAATGTGTTCTGACGATTTGGTATTTTTTTTACATTGTGTGTTGACAGTAGGTATATTTTGTACAATGAGTTCTGACGATGTGGTATATTCTGTACATTGTGTGTTGACTGTGGGTATATTTTGTACAACGTGTTCTGACGATGTTGTATATTATGTACAATGTGTACTGACGATGGGGTTTATTTTGTCCAATGTGTTCTAAATATTTGGTATATTTTGTACATTGTGAGCTGACGATGTGGTATATTCTGTACATTGTGTGTTGACAGTAGGTATATTTTGTACAATGAGTTCTGACGATGTGGTATATTCTGTACATTGTGTGTTGACAGTAGGTATATTTTGTACAATGCGTACTGACAATGTGGTATATTTTGGACATTGTGTACTGACAATGGGCTTTATTTTGTACAATGTGTGCTGTCAATGTGGTATATTTTGTGCAATGTGTTCTGACGATGCGGTATATTTTGTACAAAGTGTACTGACAATGTGGTATATTTTGGACATTGTGTACTGACAATGGGGAATATTTTGTACAATGTGAACTGACAATGGGGTTTATTTTGTAAAATGTGTACTGACAATGTGGTATATTTTGTACTTTGTGAGTTGACGATGGGGTATATTTTGTACATGGTGTACTGACAATGGGGAATATTTTGTACATTGTGTGTTGACAGTAGGTATATTTTGTACAATGTTTTCTAAATATGTGGTATATTTTGTACTTTGTGAGTTGACGATGGGGTATATTTTGTACAACGTGTTCTGACGATGTGGTATATTTTGCACAATGTGTACTGACGATGGGGGTTATTTTGTACAACGTGTTCTGACGATGTTGTATATTATGTACAATGTGTACTGACAATTAGGTTTATTTTGTACAATGTGTACTGCCAATGGGGTTTATTTTGTACCAATGTGTACTGACGATGGGGTTTATTTTGTAGAACGTGTACTGACGATGCTGTATATTTTGTACAATGCGTACTGACAATGTGGTATATTGTGTACAATGTGTTCTGACGACGTGGTATATTTTGTACAATGCGTACTGACAATGTGGTATATTGTGTACAATGTGTTCTGACGATGGGGTTTATTTTGTCCATTGTGAGTTGACAGGGGGTATATTTTGTACAACGTGTTCTGACGATGTTGTATATTATGTACAATGTGTACTGACAATTAGGTTTATTTTGTACAATGTGAACTGACAATGGGGTTTATTTTGTCCATTGTGAGTTGACAGGGGGTATATTTTGTACAATGTGGACTGACGATGGGGTTTATTTTGTCCAATGTGTTCTAAATATTTGGTATATTTTGTACATTGTGTACTTACAATGGGGTTTATTTTGTCCATTGTGAGTTGACAGGGGGTATATTTTGTACATTGTGTGTTGACTGTGGGTATATTTTGTACAACGTGTTCTGACGATGTTGTATATTTTGTACAATGAGTTCTGACGATGTGGTATATTTTGCACAATGTGTTCTGACGATGGGGTTTATTTTGTAAAATGTGTACTGACAATGTGGTATATTTTTTACAAGGTGTACTGACAATGGGGTATATTTTGTGCAATGTGTTCTGACGATTTGGTATTTTTTTTACATTGTGTGTTGACAGTGGGTATATTTTGCACAATGTGTTCTGACGACGTGGTATATTTTGTACACTGTGTACTGACACTGGGGTATATTTTGTACAATGTGTACTGACGATGTGGTATATTTTGTACGATGAGTCCTGACGATGTGGTAAATGCTTACCACGTTTACCGACATTGAGGTATATTTTCTATTTTACTTTCTGCAGTGCTTGGCACCGTTTGGGGAAGTCTACAGGACTGTCTGGATGTGGTAGACACTAACTGTCCCCCTGAGGCCACAACTCATGTTGACCAGTACTTCTGTGACGATAAGGGCAGAGTCTACAATGGCAGGTAGGTCACTCTTTAAGTAAGGGTTTTTGAAACACGATCATGAAATATGTCTCTGGGAAAACTAATTATAGTATACATTTAAGAAAATTTATTCTATTCTGTCACTTTCTCTTGTTTTCAAGCTGTCAACTTCAGGAACATTTCTGCAGACTCACATTTTTCCACAACGAATCGTTTCATTTGACTAAGTTGGGACCGAACTGTGACCACCCACTGTACGTCGCTGCCGTTCCTCGACCCCTCACTTCAGAGGAGACCAACCTGTTTGCATCAATGGTCCATGGTGTAGACGACCGGCTAAAGAGGACAGAAGCAGCAGGCACAACTGCCAACGTGTCGAAGCCAATATTCTCCAAACAGGACCACACACACAAAGTGTATCAACGGAATCCGCACTGCTGGGCGCATGATCTCGACTTGACCCCAATATCCCCATGGAACAGCTATGGGAAAACTCGCAAGGCGGGAACGCTGTTATCCCCACGGCACGCGGTGTGGGCAAGGCATTACAGCATCCGCGTCAACAGCACGCTCCGATTCGTGGACCGTCATAACAATGTGGTGGATAGGCGGGTGATAAAGACAAGGGCCCTATACACCAACGCGTCGGCTCACCAGAGTTTCCTCTTTGGTCATGATATGGTGATAGGGCTCTTAGACAGTGATGTACCATCCACGATCTCCTTCGCGAAAGTCCTGCCGAGGAACTTCACTGTACTAATGCCTAGCAGGGAGAGGGTCCGACTGCCCGTCTTCAGCACTGATTTCGAAGAGAAGGCATTGGTTGCAGATTTCAGCAATATGAGGGGAACAATGGCGTCCCTGATAGAACCCATCACTACTTCAACAAGACACAAGTACTATGAGCGAAAGATCTCCGGCGACAGTGGGAATCCGTCCTTCTTCATCATAGACGACCAGCTTGTGTTTCTGTTCGTATTTACATTCGGAGGGTCCGGATCAGGCACTTCAGTGCAGCATAACTTTAATGAAATCAACTCCATCATGGAACACCTCGGTGGAGGCTACCAGCTTACAGAAGTCGATCTGTCTCGCTTCGTGTCTGCCGCTCACGTCAATGCTTTATTTGGTGACCATATATTTGGATAGGGTTGTTCTGTAATAAATGCTTTGCAATTGAACATTTATGTCATTTATTTTTGTGGGACAAACATGACATGTGTATATGGTTTGATGACACACTTCCTTGTATACGTGTCTGACGGACACATTACGAGTAACAAGAGTCACCACTATTGTATGCGTGTCAACAAGCCATCAAGTTACAGAAAATCACGACATGATCCGTCTTGAATCGACAGTAGAAGTCATTTGAAATTTCTAACTTTGAATGTGTGTTATTTGTTCTGTAGAAGTCGTTTCAAGATTTGAGGAAAGAAATATGGCGGTTAACCGCGTACACTTTCCTACAGAGGGTTGTCAAGAAAACGAGTTCAAGAGTTTCAAGAGAATATTCAAGAGTATACCAGATCGATGAACCTAAAAAAGAGATGCTTAAGAAAATTGTATAATAGAAATTTTGAAATGCTGAGTTCAGGCGTTAATAAAAACGACAAGATGTAGGCATCAACAAGTTCAATCGAGAAAGAAGTAAGCTGTGAGCTTTGATAGATCTAACTCAGCCGGAGCAATTTGTGAGAAAGCGGTGACCTTTAGCAAATTTATACACTGAGAATAAAGCTGTGGTAATAATCTGGTTCCAACAAGGAAGGGAAAGATGCAAGATTTAAATAGTAGATCCCAACGGGAAATGAGCTAGCTATCAGATTCTAACAAAATCTAACACAGAATGAGCAATTTGTGAGAAAGTGTTGACCTTAAACAAATTCAGACGCAAAAGAACAAAGCTTAGGGTAACGAGGAAGGGTAAAGCTGTAAGCTTTGAAATAGATACCAAGGGCTTATGAGCAAGCTATGAGCTTTAGCAGACTCTAATCCGAGAAGAAAAGCTGTTAGCATTGCCAGATTCCAACAAGGGGTAATATGTAATCTATGAGGAAAGAACAAACTGTGACTTTTAGAAGATCGTGCAAGTTTATCAAAAGAATACAAGAATTATAAGCTGTGACAAGGATTAAATTCACATGGTTGGCCAAGAGTTTCTTGATGCCAAATAATTTCATATATATTGATAGTTATGGGGTGAAGATGTCAATTATTTCATAACACTGCTGGTCTGGGGGCCTACTTTATTCCACCACATGTCGTAAAAGGCGACTAATGTGAAGATGTGAAGACCCTAAGACCTGCAGATTAGGGTCCTTGTTCTGTGTCATCTGCTAAGGAGACATTGAAGAATCCACAATTGATCTGCTGCCCCCATTGCAAAATTTTGGCTCTTTTTAGTTTCTATCTACTTCCTGAACGTTATTTTGTTCCATAGTGCCTTGCTTGGCAATACGTTATTTTTGGTCTTATTGATCAGCGTTCCCCCAAGTGGGGTAGGCAATGGATTCTGCCACCAGGCCAGGAAATACTTAAGTCCTTTAAAACAGGTAGCTGTATTCCCTGCTTAACGTTCAGCACTTAGGGAAAGGGCACCAACTGGTTCACTCGTTGTCAGTATAATGTGACTGGGTGGAATGCTGTGCTGGGTACCTTGGGCATAGTTTTTCAGTGAGGTAGCACTCTAAAAGTCGGCATCAGATACAGCAACATTCCTTGCCTCCAGCACTCATACACACAAGTACGTATACATTACACACATTGAGACACGTCCTTGAATGACCTTAGCTGTTGATAGGACCTTTAACAAAGTAAAACCAAACCAAATGTTTTCAAATTATGACCCAGCAAGTAAGTCCCAATAAAGCAGGCCAGATCACAGAGCTAATTCTCGTAGCAAGAGTGTATTAATTTCTCCATACAAATCAATTGTTTACATGGTTACGAAGTAATAATCTCGACCAAATCCATGTAAGGGTCTAGGGAGTTTGAACATGTGAACAAGGCCCGACTCTGGGACCAATCCTAATAGCACGAGTGTTTCCATTTCTTCATGCCTAGCAATTGTATACATGGTTACTGAATTTTATTAATACAACTTTTTAATCAAAATTCCTTTTATTGGGTCACCATCTTCATTAAAATAGCATCAGCTTGTCCTCATGAGTTTTCAAATCAAATATGATTTTAATCCGTGTCGTTGTTCAGGAGAAGCATATTTTAAAGCACAAATCACTTAAATTCATATTTTTGCCTGTCTCTCTGACCCCAGGGATTACCAAATATGATCACTGCCCTAGTAATATTTCAGACCCAAAATGGTTAGTCTTTGTAGGTTTTGAAGACGAAATTGTCTCCTTTACCCTTACTCCCCAGTGGGGGAGGGGCACACCTATCCATGCTAAGAATGCAACAAAGTAAACTTGGTTGAAATCTTATGAATTATTCAGGTTAAGTAAGGTTTGAAAGGTTGAAGGACAACAGACACTGTGACATGCAAAAAGCTCCCCGGTCCTTTGCAATCAATATATATCCCATTCTACATTTTGAAATACAGGTATTCTGTCATACGATCATATATGTTGAACTTATTTTGTTAAGGAAAGACTCAAAACCGGTCTACATGATACTGTTTCAGAATGTATTAATGGCACAAGATTTGCTAAATATCTTAATTCTAACTTTCTGAGATAGTGCAAACCTTAACCAAAACCAATATTTTGAAATAATTTATTTCCAATGTATCAACCGTCATATTTAATATTAATAATAATGTACAAATGTCAACACAATCAATTATGTTGTACTTGATACCATAATAAATCACTCATTCAGTGCTTAACAGTCAGCTACAACAGTAACGGATATTTTCGGCACAATTACACTTCTCGTAAAGGGCTAACTCACAATTGCACATCTGACCTAACTAATAGAGATACAGACAAGACAACATGTAAACAAACTAATAATAAGAACTGACTTCGACTGTTTATATCTTTCACTCTCATTCCATCACGCATTAAGTACAGCTCCGTATATTTTAAACACAGGTATACAATTATCCCAATACTTTACTGTATCACATGAAACTTTTACATTGTAATTCTTTTGAAGTTGTCTTGGTTACCATGCTATCATGGATAATTGTGCATTGAATAATTTAACTAGCGTACAATTGTAGCGGTGGACAGGAATCGTTCGTATCAACTGAGTTGTTTGTTGATGTAATATTTACAGCAAAAGGAAACATCCATAAATGTTTCATGTTATAAAATATTGAGATAACAGTCTATTTTTAATTTAATGACATTCAATGACATCATTCTTAAACATAAAACAAATCCTCAAATCCAGACTCTTAACATTTGGACACAAAATACCTGCAACTGATTTAATGCAAAAAAAAAAACCAGCACTTGGCGATCAATTTTGCCTTAAAGTCATACACTTTTTGTTCGTATTACCTGTACAGACACATATAAAACTCGATTTATCAAATTACAAACTTGCTAGTAATTCCAATTCCCTTAAAATTAAGAGATTGTCGATATTTAGCTAGTTAACCAGTTACTCGGACCTTTTACTGAAATCAATAACGAAATAGTCCGACATTTATGTATTTGTAGCTAATTATTTGATTGACAAATTGACCGATTAAACAGCTAATCAGTTGGGAGATTTTTTGAGTAACCAGTTACTCAAATTAGTCTGGTTTGACAACCCGAATTAAAATTTGCATGATATATTTTACCAGTACATGACCTCTATACATGTAACATGACCTCTATAACAGAAGTGAAAAATACAGCCTCACATTCTAGACAAAAATATCTACACCTCCATAAGAATATTTTTTCTCAGTGTTTGGGGTATGGATCTTATCATTAACAATAACAGAAAGCAAAATAACGATGATCAACAATACATTTGTACAATTATAAAACAACCAATACAAAAATAGCTAGCTAGACACTCACTACCCTATTCATTCATTAACCATTTCACCCCTATGTAACGTTAGTAGACTCTACCATGTATTGATATGGATGAGTTCATTATGGTCTACAGCGGTGAAAGGGTTTACCATTGATACAATTTGGAGGGAATCATTTGTGAACATGACAGCAAACTCCTACTCTTTCATGCAGTGAGGATATTACCTATATTGTAAGTCTACCAATATCGTTAGCCATACAACGTAGTCTATTACTGTTACAACTGTCATGTACAGTACCTTATTGAACTGTAAATCAAAACAAGTACAGTTAACAGCACAAAAATTCTAAAATTCTGTGTATAAAATACTGTCGTTGAGGAAAACCAGAAACTTTATATAAAAATGGACGTTTACATTTTACTTATCTTTGGTATTTAACAAAAATATATCTTTACTCATCAAACTGAATATTTTCATGAAAAGTTCAATGAAATGTTTGAAATTCACCAAAAAATGAGATTGACATACAAACAATTTATACATTGACAAGCAATATCTGGGGATGTACATATATATGTACTACATGCACTATCTAGTACAGGGCATCCACATCATAATCAACGATGTGAGAAACAGCTGGCCCCGGAACTATAAAACGTTTTAACTTGGACATTCTTATTTTTTCCTAACCACATCCAAAGGGTCTGTTGAGAGATCTTGTACATATCTTTTTTGACAACTGGATGGACCCATGGAAGCAGTGACAATGTGTTTACTGTATACAATTTGTTGTGATGTTTTTTACACAGACTCTATTGCTTGCAACAGTCTGTAACAATAGAATAGGAAGGATAATTGACTTATCTGCTTTGTACAAAATTCATTGCTCAAAAATCCTGTAGAAGAATTTGATATCCGGAGTTCTGCTAAAATATACATTATATATACATGTGAATGGTTTACAGTATCTACCAGTTAGAATGTGCATGTGTTTGCCAATACTTGTGTAGATAATCATTGTAATGTGTTTTTACTATGTATCCCGACATCAAAGAATAATCATTGTGATATGTTTTTACTATGTATCCCGACATCAAAGAATAATCATTGTGATGTGTTTTTACTATGTATCCCAACATCAAAGAATAATCATTGTCATGTGTTTTTACTATGTATCCCGACATCAAAGAATAATCATTGTGATGTGTTTTTACTATGTATCCCGACATCAATGAATAATCATCGTCATGTGTTTTTACAATGTATTCTGACATCAAAGAATAATTATTGTGATGTGTTTTTACTATGTATCCCGACATCAAAGAATAATCATTGTGATATGTTTTTACTATGTATCCCAACATCAATGAATATTCATTGTCATGGGTTTTTGCTATGTATCCCAACATGAAAGAATAATCATTGTCATGTGTTTTTACTACGTATCCCGACATCAAAGAATAATTATTGTAATGTGTTTTTACTACGTATCCCGACATCAAAGAATGAATCACTTTCTACTATCTCTCATCCTGAAGTGAATACTTAAAAAATCACTTATTATTTTAATGGATTCCCTTTATAGAAGAAAGTTTATGTACTCCCAGTTTGATCGCGGTGAAGTCTACGATATAAATATACAACACATCCACGCTAAATGTTGGTGAAGCCTCATTATAACCACTAGGAGGCCTATAAACGTCTTATAACAAGGTGAAACACCCTCTCCATGAGACACAGTCCATGTATCAGAATACAGTTGAAGTGAGAGACAGCTGTAATCGATAGGACGAGTAATCAGTGGTACAACTATGACTGGGAATGTATTTCTTACTGGTAAGTCTTAAACAAGAATTTGTTTTCGTATAACAAACACTTTCAAACATTTTCTTTTCACCATCCGTATCTTTTCACCATGCGAGTGAATGCGTCTCTGGCTTCTTGTTCTCCGTAGGGCCGATCGGAGTCGCTCCTCTCAAGCTGGGCATTCGGGTCACTCATAATCTCTGATCGTATCTGAACAAGGATGGCCTGGAATGGAAGTTTGCTGCATTAAGTCACAAACAATCACATGGTCACACATCAGATTGACAGAACTTTGCATGTGTTGGTTTTACCAGAAGGTCCCGAGTACATGTTACCTATGCTAAATGACAAGTTCTCCGACAAATGAAAATAAAGGTGAGCTGTATTTATGAGTATGTGTACATGTGGGTCTCAACTTTTTAGTACACAAGGTAACAGTCAGCTCAGGTCATTTGAGGGAGGATGTTGATCATAATTGTTTTTTCAAAGCATACAGTCAGTGATTACACTAGAGATCTGAGGGAGAGGGGTGGTATAATTGAACTGGCGAAGATGTTGTGTTGAAAGTAGACATGAATATTCATAGGAAGACTGCAGGACAGGAATGTTATTTTTCGAGTCATGAATATTCATAGAGATACAGGAACATTAACTGAAGGACTGAAAGGCAGAAATATCTATTTGTTCTCCTAGTACAAAAAAACCCCAATCAAATTTCTTAAACGCTACAAGATAGAATGCTGGGTACAAATACACACCTGCATACAATGGCGGTTATACCAACTAAGTTTCAAGGAATTAATTGGATGAAAACTGAAGGGTTAATTGTATGAATGTGGAGTGAACCAATACAAACTGTATACACATTATGAGAAAGTCTTACCTCTATATCATTTGTGGGTGTCCAACCAGAATTTGTCAACATTTGCATACAGATGCTGCCACCTATGGTCACATGGCCTATCATAGAGAAGGGGAGAGAATACACAAATCTGAAGATAATTTTATTTTTCCGGTAAAGACATTTAGTCAACAACATAATGTGTATGGGTCTGTGAGACATTTATTTTGAAAACTTAATTTAATTCAGAATATTTATTTTGATGTATAATGCTTTATTAGAACTGACAATTAAACAGAAGATAAAAAATATCTGTTGAGAATATACACTGTAATTTTTTGTCACATTTAAAACATAAATGTCAGGCATGATGGCCAAGCTATCAGCTAAGAATTAATCAGGCTCTTCAGATTCACAGCTACAATGTATCAGACCATGTTTGGAATGATGCAATGGTATCTTGGTGAGTCATAGCATTAATCAAGTACACTGTATCGTATGTTTTAGACATTTAAATCTCATCTGAATGGGTCAGTGCCTTTTTATGTGATATTTTGGACTGATAAAATTGCACCTCTGAGTCAGGAACAAAACCTGAACTCTGAAATTAACTCATTCATTCCTGAAGACACATATGAACTCTTCTAATTCAAAGGTTGGAATAGTTCAATATGAAATTTCAGGGTTGAATGAGTTAATGTGATTTACTTACCTGTTAAAAATTTAAATCTGGGACGCAAAATTCTAACAAATGGAGGCTTCATTGGATATTCCCCAGGGAAATGCATCTCTATGTAGACAGCTGGCTGTAACAATGAAAGTATCAAGGGATCCGGGTAGAATATTTAGAGATAACAAGTCCTCCAGTAAAGTGTTAACATGTAGAGAAAATAAAATCCTCAAACTATTGCTTTATGATTGGAGTCAGTGGCAGCTTAAAGATCTGATGAGGAAAATCTTTAATTTGACAAATACAGGACTGTATAAAGTTTTAAAAAATTGAACTTTGAGGAAGTTAATAGCCGTTTATATGTATAACATGAAAAACTTTGAAATGACAAGAAATATTTTCAACTTACCTCTCTCTTGAATTTATCAGCAAAATTTTGAAGATCTTTTCCTAACTTTGATTCTGGGGGGAAATCCTTCAATTTTACATCCTGTAACATAATGTAAAACCCCTATACTTAATCAAATGATCATTCTTTTCAAGATTATTGACATATTTATCTCTGAAAAAAAGTTCTAATAATTAGATTATCATGGCTGGACGATATGTTTCTTTATGGGCCTTCAAGTACTTTTGGAAAATTCTCTTTGCTTTTTGAATTTGTCAACTTCTTCAAAATCATTCACACACATGTAATTTAAATCCTGATTTAAAAATCTCTAAAACAAATAAATTCCCCATTTGATATGTTATATGACTGTCACAAAGAAACGCTATTGGACACTACTGGTAAACCTGTCAAAATCACAGCTACGTACGTACAAGAAACACCACTGGACCATCTCTATACTTAAAACCAGTAATACTCTCATTCTACCTACCCAAATAAAAATACTCTCATTCTACCTACCCAAATAAACAGATTATCTCCCCTTGGTCGTCCTTCAATTCCAAATTTATAGGATTCTTTCATTCCTTTTAAATCTGAAAAGAGATAAAAATGTGCATTCAACAATAATGGAGCTATCTGTTGTATTGTGCTGCTATACTCTGTCAACATTTACCTCTAGATAACCATATACACATACTGACAGTCCTTTATGCTATTTGGACAAGCAATATATATAAGAAAACTAGTGCAATCTCAAAAAGAAGAAAAAAAGTATAAAAATTTGACTGTTTTGATATTTAAGTAGCACTGAATTTGACAAATATACTTTTAATCAAAGTACTGAAAGTACTGAAAGCTAAGGCAAAAGATATATATATTATTTTTGGAATGGAGAACAAAATAAAGACGAAGTTCCCATCATATTGTACAGAAGGATTTACTGTTAATTTGTTATGAATCAAAGTTTTATGTAAAAGTGTACCACTGTGAAGTTATTCTTCTTGTGTGTACAGTATATCTTTATAGGTTTGTCAGAAGAGTGGTACCAAGTTTCCTCTAGAATATATCATTTTAAACCTTTGGATAATTAATTTGCATAGGAATTTGGAATTGCTTCCCTTTGTCCATACAATGTATTTCATAGAACATTAAAAACTGAAACTGGCATTTACCCCTTTGACCAATACCTGATTATTTTAAACCATTGAATAGATTATGCACAGATTGTGAACATCTTTGAACTTTGCCTTTGTTGTTGAATAAGATATCAACCCTTGCCTTATCTAACAAAGTTACTTGGCATAAAACCATTGACCAATCAGAGTACAGTATGCTAATTAATTAGGCATGGATTTCACTCAACTTTGAACTTATCGTCTAAGTTTGTATATTGATCAATATATATTCAAGCAAGTTATCTTGTAAAGTGTGCACATCGACCAGGGTTGGCATGCTTTTTAATACGTGTGAATTTTGTTCAAGTTTCAATTTTGCATCAGTCAGTGTATATTGTTACAGAACAATATTTATAAGGATGTTTACTTGCCGAAACTAAATTGTGGATAAGCAAGTGGATTACTGCTACCCATAAATTTACAAGTCTCTCAATAATTTTGAAAAACTTTTAAATAAAGTGTTTTACATATTCACTGCAGTGAAAAGGTCTCTTCTTATGAAAAATGGAACTATTTTGAATCTGTGTTCCCATGAACAAATAATATAAAAAGCACTCTAATTCAATATGATACATTGTTGTATGTTTCAATATTGAATAAGATAAACAAAATATAAACATACATACTCACACACACACACAAGATTAGGAGAGTTACATTATTTTCCCTCTATTTCCATTGCATAAATTCTTCACAAAGAAAACAACAACTTTATAGCATATGTTCAGCTTTATCATCTTCATAGGCTAGCATTTGAAATAAGATGCACATATTAATTTCAAATACATTTCAAAAGAGTACTGCAAATGTACCAGCTAGAACACATACTATGTTATTACAGTTGTCATGATTGTTGGTTTCAGAACTGATAGCATTGTGCAACAAATGTTGACAACAGGACTTATTGAAAGTTGAGGTTGCTTGTGTATATGCAAACAGGTAGTGCATGATTTAATGTTGAGAATGATGGATCAAGGTTTATAAAATTTGGTTTGAATACTTAGTTAGGAATGCACTGACAATTTCTCTGTCACATGTACATGAACAGGTTGTGAAGCTGTAGCCTTCACCTTGACTGAATGAAATTGACCTTAAAACTGTCTTGAACAATTGATGTATGAAATTTAGAAATGAAGTTTCAAGAAATATGGTTGAAAACTTAAGAAATAATTGCTTTCATTGACATTGATACAATCTTGTGTGCTATCCCTCTCATATATCACACAAGATTTAATATCAAATGTTGGACACAGTAAAATCGAGCGAAGTTAACAAATATCAAGTTACATATTATAACTTTTATTTTATTTTATTGATATTGATCATAAGCATTGTTAAAAGTACAATGTATACCAGGGATCTTACATTTCTTTTACTACTTAACATTTGCGTTGACTTTTAATTCATTGGACAAAAACTAAAAGGAAGCCATGACCAGTATTTCTATCTTTAAAAACATACTTTTAATTTTTTTTCCAATTTGCTCCCACCACCCATAGTGTTATATTGATCAAAACAAACGTTGTTTCCAACATTTGTGCCCTTAGTCAGTAGTGGGTGTTCAATCACATTCATCAGGGTTTCAGCATCAAGTAGGGGCTGTTCAATCACATTCATCAGGCTTTCAGCATCAATATTCACAGATTCAATCTGTTCCAAGTAAAGATCACTGACTTCTCCATTAAGGAAAAGTTTGCGAGGAAAGCATTTGAACTACATTTGAACTATTCGCTGATGGAAGGATCTGTGGACTCGGCTTTCATGTGTCTGAGAGAAAATGATTTAGTCAGAGGTTCCTCCTCTATAAAGTAACTGACAGATTTCAAAATGTCATGTCACTGTTGGTATAGTTCTTGCAGCCTTTTGAAAAAGTTCATGAAGTCCTCAAAGGTATGAGAGAGTTGGTACAGTTCCTATTTCTCATCCTCCTTTCTCCCATCAATAACCATCCCTGTCTGTTGTAATATTGATTGCTTTCCCCCCCTAAAATAGAACATAGTTACCATATAATTTCTGCACCAGCAATAATGTTTAGAGATGATATTCAAACAAATAGGAGGCATAGCAATATGAGCTTGTATAGTGAGAAATAAGGCATTAAAGCTGAGGAGTTCATTAAAATGTTTCAAAAACATTTCAATAAGTCAATCTCTTTGGTAGCAGAACTAAATATAAACAAAATGTACATTAAATTCAACTTATAACAGCACATCATATGGGGGCTTAAGACATCTAATTCCTTAGGTGGTAAAACATGTGTACATAAAAAGGTACCAGTAAAAACAAAACAAAATTAGTTTAAACACACGCACTTAGATATTCACGGTTTTCATTAATACAAAAGATGAAGCAGAACATCACTCTCCCCTGGTTGTTTCCATAAAGAAGAAATTAACCAGGAAACATGGAGATGTCCATTGCACTCCTTTATTTTGCTTACAATGTGCAAATGTGCCTACTATGTGCTAATAAGCTTTCCATGTTATGGTTTTGTTTTTTATGTGCTGTATGCAAATGTTCTAAATGTGCTTAAATTACCATGTGCTGATGTGCTTACCGTGTTCAATGTGCCTATTAAGTGCTTTCCAAGTGATAAACTCTTTTTCTGAGCTTACAGTATACTACATGTACATACATGTTTTTATTTTATTTTTCCATGTTGTAATATTTTGGTCTCTGTTATTATACTCATGTTTTGTCTTTGTAGCTTATGTTGTATGTTTTGCAAAATGGACGTAAAATATATATTTTTGTATCTTGTACGTGCTCAAGGATTTTATCTGTAGTTTTTGGGACTATATATAGAAAAACTTTACCCCAGTATGAGGAATTGTTTTACACATTTATCATAAAACAAGTTATGTTCAGATTTCAGACAGAAGATACTCTAAAATTGTACAACTCAGAAAAGGTTGAAAAATATTTATAGTTCATTTTTTTCTGCTTAGAAATATTTAATCTCTAAATTACAAATGATAACTGTTTTAACAGGTCTAGTTTCCGAATTGGAAACCAAACCCTGTCTGACCTATAAATGATCATTATATAAGGCCAATTAAAAGTTTAAAACAAATATTGAGTTTATGCTAACCCCACAGATACTGGACACACTAATAGTAATATGATGTGTATAAACTATGATATATTATACACACTATACTTATTGGTGTGTTCGACACCAGTGTGGTTAACCAGACTTATCTCAGATTTGTGTTCTACAATACCCTTAAGTTTTTATATGCACTGTTAAAGTCAGAACTCCTGCTCTATATTAGCGCAGTAAAGATATTTTTCAAATTAACAATAAAATGCCTAGCTAATACATACCTACCCTATTTTTTTCTGATAGTAGAAACACAAGTAATTTGTTTGGCCTAATGTTTCTGTCATTTCATAATATTTAGAACTACTATACTTGTTTAAGTTTCCAAAACATCAAGTAGTATAACAATTGAAACTTCAATGAAAGCCAACATCACAATGAATCTAATAATACAATGTTTATAACATGTTTTTTTTTAACTGAATGAGAAGAAATGTAAGGCCAAATATCCTCACAAACAACGCTTAAGTGAAATCAGTTTGCAACTAAGCAGTTCGAAAATTTTGCAACACGTCTGGAGAAAGACGTTCCTCGTGACGCTGTAATTCACTAGAGTAAAACGTCCGTTTATTATGTTTGTTTTTGCATAATAACTGCTATACATACCGTAGAAGCACCTTCCTTTTTGTCATCGCCGCTGACAACATGCGCCATTCTCTGCGGCTTCGGCCGCATGCTTGGCCACAAGTCACCGAAATCGGGATACATAGCCTTATTTATGAATCAGTAGTAGGTAAACGTTGCAGAAGTGTATGTATATTGTTCATTGTCAATGCTGCTTAAACAACATGCCTAACATTAAGTCAACACTCGCCTGCATTTTCGTCTTTTCCGCTTCGCGTTGCGAATGATGTCTAGGCCTACACAAAACGAAAGTAAAATGTGCGCATGTCTAAATGTAAGGGAGATCACTCGTGTTTTCCCGCAGTATATGTCTGAAATCATTCCGAAGGTGTTGTTGTTTTTGTGTATATTGAAATAAAAGAGTCCTGTTATATGGTAATACTTCAATAAACGAAAAACACAAATCACACCAACAGACATATAAAATGTAGGCCTATCGGAGCATATTTTCGTTTCTGGCTGAGCTGTAATTAGCGAGAAGGCGATATAAAAATGCAATAGCATATCTTATGATGAAAATAGAACAAAATGATAATACTGCGAAGGTAAAAAAAGCCTTCAGGTTAGAATACCAATATGGAACTAGAGAAGGACAGTGGCTAGTTCTAACATGATTCCCGGTCTCATCTGCCCCGGCCGGTTGATCCCATTTTAGTTAGGCAAGCCTGGTGTGAATCACACGGAGGCGATTTTAGAATTAATTGACAGGATCCGTATCCATTAATAGGTTTGTAATATGAACTTTTTATGTTGATCTCCTACATAATTGTAAGTTATACTCCGCCTTATATTTCGTTAAATTATCAAGTTTACGTAACAAGTGCAAGCGAAATCCTAATTGACTGCCATGTTGGAAACTTCCTCAATCTTTCCGATATAGGTCAGACGTCTAAATATGGGTGTCATGACCAAATATGGAAATTGTAGTAAACATGACCGCATCAGTAGTAATACTATATTTGGCCGTGAAGGCCATATAAGGAAACGGATAACATCACGCGTGATCTAACATGGCCGTCGTTTCTTTTTTTAGAGTTTTTAGTAAGGATTTGTTATTTTAACGATGAACGAATATGCAATATTTTGATAACATTATAATCATATGAAGCGTGAATCAGATATATTATTACTGATTAGCACTTTTGATTATCCTCAGTTAGTTGGAACAGGACCGCTTCATAGCTCTGACCACGCAATATATAATTGTAAACAGGGACGTAAATGTCACCAATTTTAGCCAATCACAGGACAATATTTCCGTGTAAAGGGTTAATCCAGCGACAGTTCCAAGAGTAAATACGAAGTTTTAGAAGGATACTTAGTTCTAACTAAGAATAAGATTATATCCAATGACGTTTGAGTGAACTTGAGTCCGTGGTAATGGATTTTATTTGCAGTTTGTTTAGTATTACTAGAAGGTGACGTTATGTCTCGTTTATGAATATCTGAGCTCATTAACTGAAGTATTTTTACCGGAAGTTGCGTGTAGCATGCATGACCTACATTCAAGTAGCAGTTCCCGATTGAGATAAACAGGGTGCATTTTCAATAAGAATACGACGTTGTGATAAGATCATATGTTCTATAAAGAAAAGTAATGATATTTACAAGCCATTCAAGTGCATTTGAGTCCAAAGTTACGCATAATAAAGACAGTAGGTCCGGTATATGATTCAATTTAGTACCAGTGACTACCGCTAGAGGCCGTCTGTGTGAAATCGACATTTATGAATATCTGAGCTCATTAACTAAAGTAATACCAATAGCTGGCGGCTAACGCCTTAGCTAAAAAGTGAAAAAACATAGTTTATATATACATGTATTTGTACTATATATGAAGAGTTGGCCTACACAGTTTACCGATAATTCAATTTCATTTATTTTTCAGAATAAACATACATGTAGTACTCTCAAAACAGCCTGTTATTTATCAACCTTGAACCAAATGCTTTCCCCAATATAATATAAACAGATAAATATTACTAATATAGCTGTGCACATTCCACAGGCTATATCTGTTTAAATTCTGGGCTCAAGGTAGATATCATAAATACATATGGTGAAATTTGCAAAATATAAAACAACTGAGTAAAACTCCTAATCCCTCCTCAAGCGTAAATGTCCTTGTTTCAGTTTCCTTTTTATAGTAGATACGTACAATATTAAATGATCAGTGTCCTTGTTTCAGTTTCCTTTTTATAGGAGATACAACACTAAATGATCAGTGTCCTTGTTTCAGTTTCCTTTTTATAGTAGATACAACACTAAATGATCAGTGTCCTTGTTTCAGTTTCCTTTTATAGTAGATACAACACTAAATGATGATCACAGTGTCTGATGCACACTAAAGAAAATGTAAACAAGGAAACCTACACATGTACATGAGAGCAAATTATACCAGATTTCTTCTGACTGATATCTTCATACTTTTAACTTTAAGTTTTAATTGCCTACCTCTGAGGAGTCTCTGTACAGCTCCTGGTGTTCCCTGGGCACCAAAAAAATTCTCCTCATCTTCATCTTCACTGCTAATAAGATCAAACATACATTTTATAAAAAAAAGAGTACAAATCTCTACTGTAGGTTAATATAAAAGAACTGTAAAGCAAAAATGATGTTAATGGTCATTTCTGACCGCGTCAGGGATTCAGAGTTAGTTTATATATTCCTAATCTGGAATAAATTAAGTATGCAAATATGAAATTTCATTCAACAAGTACAACAGGTTTAGGAGATATGGAATTAGAAAGAGAAACATGAACCAGCATTTTCATAATATAATGGGTGAATATTTTCTGTTGTGCACTATTTAGTTGAAAATTGACCATTTTGAAGGAAATAAACTTAACACTCTTCAATATTTGAAAGCCTGTGTATGCGTCAAACAAATAAATATTTGACATGCTTAAGCATAGTCATACCAGTGTTTATTTGTAGAAAGGAGTTTTTGTTTGTCACATGCAGAGGCTTTCATTTCAGCATGCTAACTATTTAAACAAGAGGCCCAAGGGCCTTAGCGGTCACCTGAGTTATATCATAGGTACTGGTAGCTTTAAATTTATTTTATTGTTTAGATGTGATGTGGAAATCAGCATGTAAACTAAGTGAAATACAATACTTGTCATGTCATCAAAGGATAAGAATTTGAAAACATTGGTAAATGTTCCCTTTGGAGCCCCGCCCTAGCCCCTGGGGAGGGGGCAGGAATCCCAATTTTACAAAGTAATACTCTCATTCACCAAAGATGATTCTGACTAAGTTTGAGTAATTTTCTGCTGAAAATGGATAAAATATACCAATATTGGTTAATTTTCCCTATATAAACTATAGTAAACTTTACCCCCTCCCCAAGGGAGAACGGATAGCTCGGGGGTCCTGAAATTTACGATTTAAATAAAGCCCCTGATGATTTTCTTTCCATGCAGAGAAAATGAATGTAGTACCTCTGAGTCTGGAGGAGAA
>NW_018408902.1:3052702-3102901 GCF_002113885.1 Mizuhopecten yessoensis | reverse complement strand
ATCTACCTCCAAGGATAATTCTCACCAAGTAAAAATAATTTCCTACAGAAAGTTGTCAAAATATACCCAAAAGTGTTATTTCCCTATATAAACTATAGTAAACTTTACCCCCTCCCCAAGGGAGAACGAATAGCTTGGGGGTCCTGAAATTTACAATTTAAGTAAAGCCCCTGATGATCTTTCTTTCCATGCAGAGAAAATGATTGTAGTACCTCTGAGTCTGGAGAAGAAGATTTTTGAAATATTGGTTAATTTTCCCTTTGGGGCCCCACCCTTGTCCCAGGGGTTGGGGTAGGAATTCCAATTTTACAATTTTGTAGCCTCATCTACCAAGGATGATTCTGACCCAGTTTGAAAAAAATCCATCCACTGGTTCTTGAGAAGAAGTTGAAAATGTAAAAAATTTACGCATGACGGACGACGAAGGACGGAAAGCAATTAGAATAGGTCACTTGAACAAAACTCAGGTGACCTAAAAAAACACCATCTTTTGCTTATTTCTGTATAGTAATTCAAATTTGTTGCTATGGTAGGGCATCTACACATGCACATTGGAAAAAATCTGCACCAAGAAAGAAAGCCCCTTTTACCGATGTGATGTTCAAGTTGAAATTTTCACTTTTTATGAGACCAAAAATGACCCATAATTGCCCAATTCCTTCGCATGTATTTTCATCCCAAGAATGCATTTGCAATCTTTGAATTTCAGTGTTCTATTGAAATACAATGCACAAGATATCCATACCGCTAAAAGATAAATGATAGATACACTTTTATACCAGAATTTTATTTTTCAGAGAAGGGCGTTTCAGAATTCCTCCAAACAAGATTTGAGAGACCCTTGCAACAGAATTCATATACATTTTAGATAAAAGAAACTATAGAAGTAGATAATTATTTTGTAGGAAAATACAAACAATATGCAGTTTAAGGTATTCTGGTTATATGTCATGAAGAAAGACGTTGAGCTCTACTTGAGTGTCTATAATTGTTAAAACTCAGCATCAAGTTGTAACAGAAAATTATTAAAATCCACAAAAAAACGCCATTTTCAACAACTATATTTACATTTTCAATATTTGTCTTCATGTACAAATCTTGTCTATTAGTTTTGCAACTGAACATTCATTACTGACTCTTATTTTACGTTAAGTAAATTAATATCTTTTCATACAGTGGATGGGTGGCTTTCTTTTCAGCATTGACTGTGTGAAAAAGCTCATTTTCTTTTTTCTTCGACAAGTTATCCATGAACATACTGCCTGTAAACTGCTGCTGTATAGCACCACTAACACTGTCTATGTTAACTCTGCTGTATAGCGACACTAACACTGTCTATGTTAACTCTGCTGTATAGCAACACTAACACTGTCTATGTTAACTCTGCTGTATAGCAACACTAACACTGTCTATGTTAACTCTGCTGTATAACAACACTAACACTGTCTATGTTAACTCTGCTGTATAACAACACTAACACTGTCTATGTTAACTCTGCTGTATAACAACACTAACACTGTCTATGTTAACTCTGCTGTATAACAACACTAACACTGTCTATGTTAACTCTGCTGTATAACAACACTAACACTGTCTATGTTAACTCTGCTGTATAACAACACTAACACTGTCTATGTTAACTCTGCTGTATAACAACACTAACACTGTCTATGTTAACTCTGCTGTATAACAACACTAACACTGTCTATGTTAACTCTGCTGTATAACAACACTAACACTGTCTATGTTAACTCTGCTGTATAACAACACTAACACTGTCTATGTTAACTCTGCTGTATAACAACACTAACACTGTCTATGTTAACTCTGCTGTATAACAACACTAACACTGTCTATGTTAACTCTGCTGTATAACAACACTAACACTGTCTATGTTAACTCTGCTGTATAACAACACTAACACTGTCTATGTTAACTCTGCTGTATAACAACACTAACACTGTCTATGTTAACTCTGCTGTATAACAACACTAACACTGTCTATGTTAACTCTGCTGTATAACAACACTAACACTGTCTATGTTAACTCTGCTGTATAACAACACTAACACTGTCTATGTTAACTCTGCTGTATAACAACACTAACACTGTCTATGTTAACTCTGCTGTATAACAACACTAACACTGTCTATGTTAACTCTGCTGTATAACAACACTAACACTGTCTATGTTAACTCTGCTGTATAACAACACTAACACTGTCTATGTTAACTCTGCTGTATAACAACACTAACACTGTCTATGTTAACTCTGCTGTATAACAACACTAACACTGTCTATGTTAACTCTGCTGTATAACAACACTAACACTGTCTATGTTAACTCTGCTGTATAACAACACTAACACTGTCTATGTTAACTCTGCTGTATAACAACACTAACACTGTCTATGTTAACTCTGCTGTATAACAACACTAACACTGTCTATGTTAACTCTGCTGTATAACAACACTAACACTGTCTATGTTAACTCTGCTGTATAACAACACTAACACTGTCTATGTTAACTCTGCTGTATAACAACACTAACACTGTCTATGTTAACTCTGCTGTATAACAACACTAACACTGTCTATGTTAACTCTGCTGTATAACAACACTAACACTGTCTATGTTAACTCTGCTGTATAACAACACTAACACTGTCTATGTTAACTCTGCTGTATAACAACACTAACACTGTCTATGTTAACTCTGCTGTATAACAACACTAACACTGTCTATGTTAACTCTGCTGTATAACAACACTAACACTGTCTATGTTAACTCTGCTGTATAACAACACTAACACTGTCTATGTTAACTCTGCTGTATAACAACACTAACACTGTCTATGTTAACTCTGCTGTATAACAACACTAACACTGTCTATGTTAACTCTGCTGTATAACAACACTAACACTGTCTATGTTAACTCTGCTGTATAACAACACTAACACTGTCTATGTTAACTCTGCTGTATAACAACACTAACACTGTCTATGTTAACTCTGCTGTATAACAACACTAACACTGTCTATGTTAACTCTGCTGTATAACAACACTAACACTGTCTATGTTAACTCTGCTGTATAACAACACTAACACTGTCTATGTTAACTCTGCTGTATAACAACACTAACACTGTCTATGTTAACTCTGCTGTATAACAACACTAACACTGTCTATGTTAACTCTGCTGTATAACAACACTAACACTGTCTATGTTAACTCTGCTGTATAACAACACTAACACTGTCTATGTTAACTCTGCTGTATAACAACACTAACACTGTCTATGTTAACTCTGCTGTATAACAACACTAACACTGTCTATGTTAACTCTGCTGTATAACAACACTAACACTGTCTATGTTAACTCTGCTGTATAACAACACTAACACTGTCTATGTTAACTCTGCTGTATAACAACACTAACACTGTCTATGTTAACTCTGCTGTATAACAACACTAACACTGTCTATGTTAACTCTGCTGTATAACAACACTAACACTGTCTATGTTAACTCTGCTGTATAACAACACTAACACTGTCTATGTTAACTCTGCTGTATAACAACACTAACACTGTCTATGTTAACTCTGCTGTTTAACAACACTAACACTGTCTATGTTAACTCTGCTGTATAACAACACTAACACTGTCTATGTTAACTCTGCTGTATTGCAACACTAACACTGTCTATGTTGACTCTGCTGTATAGCGACACTAACACTGTCTATGTTAACTCTGCTATATTGCAACACTAACACTGTCTATGTTTACTCTGCTGTATAACAACACTAACCCTGTCTATGTTAACTCTGCCGTATAACAACACTAACACTGACTATGTTAACTCTGCTGTAGAACAACACTAACACTGTCTACGTTAACTCTGCTGTATAACTACACTAACACTGTCTTTGTTAACTCTGCTGTATAAGAACACTAACACTGTCTATGTTCACTCTGCTGTATGACAACACTAACACTGTCTACGTTAACTCTGCTGTATAACTACACTAACACTGTCTATGTTGACTCTGCTGTATATCGACACTAACACTGTCTATGTTACCTCTGCTGTATAGCGACACTACCACTGTCTATGTTGACTCTGCTGTATAGCGACACCAACACTGTCTATGTTAACTCTGCTATATTGCAACACTAACACTGTCTATGCTAACTCTGCTGTATAACAACACGAACACTGTCTATGTTGACTCCGCTGTATAGCGACACTAACAATGTCTATGTTTACTCTGCTGTACAGCGACACTAACACTGTCTATGTTATCTCTGCTGTATAGCGACACTCACACTGTCTATGTTAACTCTGCTATATTGCAACACTAACACTGTCTATACAGCAGAGTCAACATAGACAGTGTTAGTGGTGTTATACAGCAGAGTTAACGTAGACAGTGTTAGTGTTGTCATACAGCAGAGTTAACATAGTCAGTGTTAGTGTTGTTATACGGCAGAGTTAACATAGACAGTGGTAGTGTCGCTATACAGCAGAGTTAACATTGACAGTGTTAGTGTTGTTATACAGCAGAGCTAACAAAGACAGTGTTAGTGTGGTTATACAGCAGAGTAAACATAGACAGTGTTAGTGGTGTTATACAGCAGAGTTAACGTAGACAGTGTTAGTGTTGTTCTACAGCAGAGTTAACATAGTCAGTGTTAGTGTTGTTATACGGCAGAGTTAACATAGACAGTGCTAGTGTCGCTATACAGCAGAGGTAACATAGACAGTGTTAGTGGTGTTATACAGCAGAGTTAACGTAGACAGTGTTAGTGTTGTCATACAGCAGAGTTAACATAGACGGTGTTAGTGTTGCTATACAGCAGAGTTAACACTGTCTATGTTAACGCTGCTGTATAACAACACTACCACTGTCTTTGTTAACTCTGCTGTATAACAACACTAACACTGTCTTTGTTAACTGGCTGTTTTACCTGGCTTCCTTTACTTTGGGGACTTCTTCTTGATCTGCATCTAAATCTTCATTGTCGTAGTAGGCACCATAGTCATCGTTGTCATCTGATCCACAACCTTCATCCTCATCATCGTCATCAGCCAAGGCTGTTGTCACCAACTTTTAACATGGCAGAAAGTATAGTGAAAAAATAAACCATTTTCTTCACAGAGTATTATAAGAAATTCAAACAAAGACATCGTGGTCATTACCCTGCCCACCAGGGTTTTCTGTTGTGAACTTTGGTTTTATATATAATAATATTTTTTTAATCACAAGCCAAAAGGACCAATGATGTTTGATGGTAAATTTGTTTGAGCTTCATAGATATTTACACATGTGATTTTAGGACGGGTACAACAAAAATATTGTTTGAAGTAAAGAACTTTTTCTGCCACAATTTTTTTTTATGTTGTCATAATTTTAAGGAATTTAAATGGAAATTTATGTAAAAAGGAGTGACTTTTGAAAAAAAAATGAAAGACAAAATATTTTGCAAAATAATGTCAATAAAAATGGTACTGCCATAGATTTGTATTGCATTAATGTATATCAATTTAATAAATGCACATAGTATTTGCAGGTAAGAGTTATCTGTCTTGAATAAATTCACAGTAGTGAAATAGGTAGCTGGTTTACTGAAGTACAGAAAAATGGACACATGTGGCTCATTGATAAAAAACCCTGAATTAATGCCTGCATTGCTTTGAAATACTTTAATATTGAGAGAAAACACTGTTCTGTCAATAATAAACACAATATTCATCAGTTTAATATTAAACATTAGAATATGCGGAAATTGTGATACTGTCTCCCTACATTGGATTTTCAACTAGGGATGTACTTCCTACTTCCGTTTATCAATACACTCTTATGACCTTAAGTCCCCTGGGCTTAACAGTACTATGGTATTTAATATTGCAGATGCTCTGTTTCAATTGAGCTAATTATCTCCAAACATGATCAAATATTACAACACTAAAGTAATTTAAGCCAAAATTAAAAATCAAAATAAGTAATAACTGACAAAATGGCTTTAACTAGAACTGTCAGGAGGCTTATAGCTAACTAACATTTCCACAGGAACTACATGGCATCAAAAAATAAAGAACTGGAACTGGTATCCTGGAGCTTCCTATATATTATCCCCCGCATGAGCCCCATATATCAGTAAAATTATAGTAAAGCAATGATTCAGAAGGAGTATTTTGGACATTATTTCTATGGACAGATGGAACAAATATAGATAATATTCTGGCTATAGTATTACC
The DNA here is from genome assembly GCF_002113885.1 of Mizuhopecten yessoensis. Classification (NCBI taxonomy): domain Eukaryota; kingdom Metazoa; phylum Mollusca; class Bivalvia; order Pectinida; family Pectinidae; genus Mizuhopecten; species Mizuhopecten yessoensis. The sequence continues at coordinate 3,096,641 of NW_018408902.1, read as the reverse complement.
ACTACCCTCCAATAGGTACGTAGTACAACTGCATAACAGGGGATATAGAAATCCTAACATTCTCTTTTCTTTACAAACATATCTACAAAATATACTCTCAAATTTGCCAATATTGGATTAAGTAAACTTATCTCTTCCCTCAAAATACTCTGTAAAGTAGGGTAATTACTCAGGTTTATAGCTAACTATATATTTTGGTACTCACTGGTTTAAGACACGTGTCGACTTTGTCTAGAACAACATGAACAGGTTTACATGACTCCGTGAATTCCTGTACATCGTTTAAGTAAGGCAGCACATTGTCATTGTTACTCCACACCATCTGACAAAAAAACAAAAGATTAAGTATATAGAGAGTACAAGACATAATACTCGCCAATTATCTTTGTTGCAATATTTGTATATCTTTATATACATGTATAATCAATACCCATGGCAGATCCAGAATTTCCAATTTAGCCTAATTAGACACTCTACCACCGAGCTAAAGGGAAATTCCCTCCATCTCAAAGCTAGATAGTGACAGTAATCCTATGAACAATGAACATCTGCACACTACTACATTTTAAATGGATTCACCCTCAATCCACAACTCAGATTCTAACTCCAGATCCCTGTTACCACAGGGAGGGCCACGGACACCATTTGTAACAGGAAAGAGAATAGTGTGCTTCCACTGGGGATAAAACCAGCCATCCCTAGGCTAGGTTCCTAGTCTGACACTCTACCCCTGAGCTAAAAGAAATTCTCTCTAGCTCAAAGCTTAAAGATGGCAACCGTAATTCTATGTACAATTAAAATCTGCCGCAAATTAAAATGATGTATTCAATTTCCTTTTCATGTGATTGTATGACACCAATCAGTCAATTTGGTGTAGGAGTTGGAAATATTTAATAACTGAATTAAGACAATTAAAACTATGGCATAGGTTTATTGTGGCATGCACCATACTGTTTTAATGACTTAGCAACAATTTTACAAAGCTTAACCAGCTGTCCAGGCTAAAAACTGAAGTTGCGTCACAGGCACCAGCCTCATATGTCAAATACATCTGGCTCATTAATAAGAAACCTCATAAAAGAGGCGTATGCCTACACTAACAGCCTATGAATACACAAATCAAAACTTCCTTATTTTTTTCTCTCTCCAAATAACAAGCTAAAACAAAAACTGCAGAAAAATATAATTTGCCCACTTTGAACTAATATATATATATATTGGCCTATTATAAAAAAAATGAAAAATAACACAAAACTTAATCTTAAAATCAATGGTTACCAACCAATTTTGTTTTATCTTCAGAAATGTCGCATATGGACAAGTGGAAGGTTATTTCTGTATCGGGTACATGGAATAAGACTTTTTTCTCTTCCTCGTCAGAAGATAAAACTTTGAATTTTGATCCGCTTTTTTCTGACCAAGCTTCTGATGATATAAGCAGTTGTGGGAACTCCATATTTTCCAGAAATCAAACAGATCGTCAAACGAAAACGTATTCTGTTAGTCGGGTGTCGCTATCGCCTTCCCTTTTCATGTCGTGTTGCAAGAAATCAACACAAGCAAGCAACGTCCCAAAAGTGTTTGAGATTTATATGGATTTTCACATTATGATGACAAGCGTCTATATGATATAGAATATGAAATAACCACTGGAACGCTGGAAAATACTAGGAATATGTGACAATATCTACACTCTGTTTCACTTTTACACAAGAAAGAAATGTCGAAAACATCTGAAGCAGATACATTAAAAAGTCAAATCAAATATCTTACAGGTTTGTGAGACGCATATGATGGCTTCTGGGTACTGTATGTATTGTAGTTGAAATTATTCTATCATCCTGAAACTGCGACTGAACGAAACAGGAAAGGGATGTGTCATCATACCATAATTGATGCAAATGGTTATCGTAGTGCAGAGGAACCGTATCTATGTATTGTTCTATGCATATTAATTATTAAAATAACATCAAATGTGAAAACTGACTAGACTATTAGCTGATCACTAGGGGTATTGAGTCATTGGGGGGNATGTCACCAGAGGAACTCAAAAGAGCATTCTAAATATGTAAACAGGAAACATTGTGATTAGTTCAGGGCTTTATATAATTTACGAAAGTTCAATTAATTGTATTTGTAATTTGACAGATCTTATCAACAATGCCAATAAAAGAAAACAAGGGACCACAACAAAGAAGACACTTCAAAAGGCATCAATAGAGGTTGTAGGTCATCAGCAGAGAACAGGGCCACATCACCATGTACATCACACAAAGACTGACCTGCAAAGATTATCAACAGGCCATGGCCAACAGCCACAGTGTCAGAAATACACTGTTGGACATCAAAAAGAGACACAAAAGTCTCTTAAACATGGCAAGTATGTTTGGATGAAAAACACTGCTAAGCCATCAGCTGGTGAAAAACAAGAAGAGATCGTTATTACTCCAGGACTAAATCAAGGGACTTGTTTTTCCACTGGGGTAGGGTCCTCTTCTAAATCATTATCTTCTTCATCATCAAAAGCATCAATCAGAGGAAATAACAGAAATGATTTGGCAGATTCATCAACAGTTAGTCGAAAATTGGTTTCTAAAGGAATAAGTGATGGTGTTTCTTTGCATTCTCAGACAGTAAAATCTGTTCTGTCAACAACAGCAGCATCAAAACAGATTTCTTGTATTCAGAACATCTCATCCAACATTGTATATGTACCAGCACCACATTCATCTTCATCATCAACAGCTGATGTGTCATCTTCTGGCTTGAAAAGTATAAGAAGCCAACTTGTTCATAAACTGAAGGGTACTGTGTCTTCGTCAGTAAAATCTGCATCAAATTTGCAATCAAATTCATCAACCAGTTCATCATCAGCTTCAAACAAAGAGGGAAAATCTTCACTGCAGTCATCAACACATACAAAGCGTTCAAGCAATGATATTCCTCCTCTGCTAAAATCACAACTGTCCAGTGACTCTAGTCAGAAAATTGTTTCACAAACACCTAGCTCTGTGTCCTCCACAAAGAAATCTTCTGGTGATAAAGATGTGATATTGTTTACAGTCCAGTCTAAGTCACCTGGTCCTGTTGAACAAAACATAAAGAGAGAATTTCCACAAACACAAGAAAAGTTGTCTGTGATTCCATCATTCCTTAAGAATCGTTTAAGCAGAAAAATGTCGAAAGAAGTTGGTAGTCTCTTGACTTCAACAAACACGGTACGTAAAGTAGATCCTGAAAGCAAGATGGAAAAATCTACTCCAAGTTTGCCTTCGTCTGAAAGTGAGCATCTTCAGTCTTCCAGAGTGCCTTCTTCAGGGGAATTTATTGTTCATTCAGAAAAAGAAACCATTTTACCTCAAAATAGATTCCTTGGTGCTAAGTCTTCAAGTCAGCTTTCGAAGGAATTTATTTCACAAGATACAATGTCTTCAGCTTTGTCTGCAGTTGAAACAACCTCTGTGTGCCAAGTGAGTCAACAGCTTAGTAAAACCGCTGTTTCACATTCACCAGGAACCTATGGTCCTGGTGTTGCAAGCACTTCACAATTGCTAGGTGCTGGAGGGATGAAACAGCCTGCTTCTTTGACAAAAAGCTCCACCATCTCAGCAGAAAGTATTAAGCTGCAGCCTAGTTCACTTGAGCAACTCTGTCCATCCAAAGAATCTACTGTATCTTCTGTATGTAAAACTTTTACTTCTAATCAATCTACTGCAGCAAATCCATCTAAACTTCCATGCACAAAAGGTGATCAGTCCAAATCAAGTATACCAAAGGCAAGTTCACCAGGGGCTAAAACAAGCATTTCTGTATTGTCCGAGATGAATGTAGGTCCATTCAAAGGTGAAAAAGCTCTTCTGTCAGGTTCCTCTGAGAGTTTTACAAATAAAGGATACAATGTGACTGCATCAGGGTCCCAAACTAAGTCACCTAAAACCGGTCTGCAAGCATCTGTCAGTTCACCAACTTCATCTCCTCAGAAATCTAGTCAACCATCTCAAATGAACAACACCTCCTCTCCAAGTAAAACATTTATTGTAGAAAAAACAGACTCTCGTAAAGATACAGTTCTGCAACTTAGTGAGAAACTAGCAAAAACACAGGCTGAGATTAAACGGATGACTCGCAATATTACAAACGGTCAGGTGACCATGAAGTCTATCGCTGCCATAAAGAAAGAAAAATCAGCGTCTGCAACTCAGTCTCATCAAACAAAAGTTAAATTATTACAAGGAGCAAAGAGTCATAAACCACAAAAAATGTATGGACAGGACTCTTCAAAGGGACCAAGATTTCCCATCAGGAAAGGACAAACTTTTCCATGCAGATTGAACAGTTCTAAATTTAATTCACAAATCAAAAGATCTTCAAAGTCACTTGTTGTTTTTGATAAAAAATATTCTCTAAATAAAAAAGTGACTGCACCATTCGAAAAGCCTGGTGAGAGTTTACCTCAGACTACGAGATCTGTTTTAACACCAAGTAAAACACAGGTGGTTGCTAAGGTGATCAAATCCAAGTACAAACTATGGAAAGTGACCTCTGGTGTGAAAACCCCACCGCCTCATTATGACAGTAAATCTCTGATCTTCCCCAAGAAGACTTTCCCCAGCAGTAGAGGGTACTCCTTTCCGTCAAACTACAACTACCATGCTCACTGGGGAAGAGGTCGGGGTTGGGGGAATCCATATGGATACAGTTCCTATCCATATTTGGGTCTGAGGAAGCACCAAACATACCCAGGGACAAAGGACAGACCTGGATACTACACAAGGCATGCTGTACCTAAGGGTAAGTGGATGTGGACACTAGGTCAGTATACAGGATTAACCCTTTCACCACTGTAGACCAAAATGGACTCATCCAGATCAATGCCTGGTAGAGTTTACTAAAGTTATTTAGGAGGTGAAAGGGTTTATAGAACCTATCACTCCTGTGTGATGTAGACTGAGAAATATCAACCAGACAGTAACACGTGCAGACTTTAGCTTTCAAAGACTTGTGCTAAACATAAAAAATATTCCCATCCGGTTCAAATTTCTCAGTCTTCATTACACAGCAGTGATTGTTTTCCGGCACTCTAGATCTCCTACTGTGAAAATAAGTTGTAATGGTAAACTCAATGCATGTGCCATCATCAGAAGCACATGAAATATGTGAAGAAATTTCCTGGTTATGCTACTAGGTTCAAAGACAGTTTTATCTAGATCTATTCTCACACAGAAATGAGAACGAGCATGTAAACTGTGGGAGAAACATGTATCCAGTACTTATAGTGTAAGTGTAAATGTTTATCAGCAATGTTCTTCAGAGAACATTATAAATATCAACAGTCACTCTCCATGTACGTCCAAGCTTTCTGTCTTCGCCCTTCGTCATTTCTGTTTTCAAATAAGGATGTGATCAATGACATGTACATGTAAGGTAGAGGACCATTCGATCCCTGATGGAGAACAGCCCGAATATTTATATAAGGGATAACCCTTAAAGGGTACTATGTACAGCTCATGGCTGTTATCACATATACTCAATAATATAGGTGTACCGGTATCCTGAACTGATGTAGTCCTAAGTAAGGTTTTATGTTTATATAAGTATATAAAGCAACAGAAATAACTACATAATGCAGTAGAGCAGCAACCTACATTTAAAATTCTGCGTATATACAAATAATAGCTATTGCAAAGTTCATCCATTTAGCTTTAATTTGTGCATGATATTCAGGAATGTTTATTAAATAAAGCGACAATAAACCTTGTATATTTCCATGAATATTAACTGTATTTTCTAGGCATGTATCCTGTGACTGGTAGCGGATCCTATCACCTGTTCACTCCACAAAAGTTCAAAAGGCCACAATTTCCAAGGTCAAAGGTTATCTTTGATAGGAAATATGTCTTGAAGAGACTGCAACATGACAGGAGCTCTCCCTCAAGGTTTGTTGACAGTGATGTTTACAGAACTTTAAAAATACCTCTCTGATATTGGTAATAATGATTTTTTTTCTCAAATTTATATACAGAGCTGTTTTGCATCTGTATCTGTTTCTATCATATTGTATTTAACAGTTTAGCTCAATGTTTAAATTAAATAGCATTGTATACAGTATTCCAATGTAATTCAAATATAAGTGTTGCAATATGCGGTTATCTTACTGATTGTGTGTTGATGCCCAAGTCTTATATTCAGGGCTGTTTTCCTTGTGTGGTGATCATGAAGGGAACTTTTTGGGGTGACATAGAGGAGCTTTTTGCAAGGTTACCTGGCATGGGGGTGCTTTTCTCAGTGATCCATATGGGAGCTTGTGGGGGTTTATAAACAAGGATGTTTAATCTGGGTTTACATAGGGTAGCTTGATTGGGAAACCTAAAGGAGTTTGTAGGGACAAAAAAGGAAACACCCTCCTAAGAACAGATTTAGATTATATTTACATCATAGTGTGGCTATATCAAGTTCTACACTAATGTTTTAGAGGTCAAAGGTTACACTTAGCAATAACTACTCTGTGGGGTTGAAGGGATGGTGTATGTCTTTGTGAGCCTCTGTCCACTTTGTTCTATTTTTGAACAAATTACAACCTTTGTTTTTGATAATTCCCATCCCCATTTGTATGTATGTTCTATCAATGTTAAATAATAATCTGGAAGACTTTTACCTACTACTTAGCTAAATGTAAGACAAGTTGTTGACTCCACTTTGTCATCAAGTATAAATAAAGATTATTATTACCTAAAAATATTTGTTTGCCAGTTTCAAACTTGACAAGAGGAGACCACCCCTATCAGTTCCACCTGGGGCCTGTGGAGTGTCATCAGTTTTGCAGAGTCGACTTACCTCTACTCTCCAGCCAACTAGAACACCTGGCAAATCAAGTTTTGTGGTCATCAATGGCATGCTGTATAAATCAAGTTCAAAAAGCCTGGTCAGAACGTCCCCAGTCAAGTCTGTAGCATCCAGCACGGCCGACAGTTTCAGGAACTCCAGTATTGTGGTTAAGAGTAGGTTTTCAGTTTGATTTTAGTCATGGAATAACTCAACTTCATTAGTTAAATCAGTTGTCTGTATAAAATCTGTATTCACTTTCTTTTAAATTTCAAGTAGCAATGGAACAGATTTGCTCTGAAACAAAATACTGTATCCTTGTTCTAGAGCAAAAACATGTTTACAAAACATCCATTACAGTAAAGTCAAACTTTACTGACATTAAGTGGGACTTGACTCATTCACCCCTGAAAACACATTTGAACTCTTCCAATTCAATGGTTAGAATAGTTCATTATGAAATTTCAGGGGTGAGTGAGTTAATGATTCTGGTCAGATATGACATGTGTTTGTTAATATGTCTTGAATGAGTTCAAGGTAACAGATTATTTTGGTCTGTAATTGATTAAAAGGTCACTATATAAACTGACTGCAATAATTTCATTCCAGAATCTAGGTTTGTATATGTAAGTAAATAATCAGGGTTTCAATTATTTTCCTTTTTATATAACTTTAATAACAATGTACATTTTTGTTATCATGTACAACATTATGTATAGCACCATTTTAAGGGTTCCCAAACCTTCATATGATCTAGCGTTGATGCAAAACTTGCTGTTAATAACTATGTATACAACTTGTGTATTTACCAGAGATGCAGTCAAAGAGTATGAAATTAGTAACAGTTCGTGGGGTACAGTTCCAGATGGATGCTGGTGGCAAAACTCTTAGAAGGGTTAATTCACCGTCCATTACACAAGGTATTTATGATAGTCATTTTTAGGACTCAGATATTCCATATTCATTCTTTCCCTGCTGGATTTTCCAACCTCTTAAGGACTGGCTCTATTTCTTAGAAATAGAATGCATCAAAATGTTTTAAAAGATGTTCAGGACCGAAAAAAATCTACAAAAGTCCTTGGTGTCACTGTGTGGATATTGTGTTAATACTTGTATCACATTTGAAAATTGCATCCTGATTTACCAGGGTTACCAATGAGAACCAATACACATCATGGTGTATATTGGTGTAATGTGGAAATGTTAGTGTGTTCTTTTGCTGGGTGCCGATCGTCAGTTGTGAGATGTGTAATTGGGGAGTAGATATAAACACCCAGCACACCAAAATTTTACCATTTTGATTTCTATTGGCTTTACTCTTTTTATGGTCTGAATACTAATCCAGAAAAATAAATAGTGTAACATATAATGTTTGAGCTGATAAGATGTGTGTAAGTATTTTAAGAAAAATATCACATTTGTGAAAATACTATTCAGAAAACTTGCATCGTCCGCACAGAGGTTTTCGTGCGATAACTTGAGTTTCCTTGGGCCGATCAAACTCAAACTTCATGCAGTGCTTCCTTACCAAAAGTGCTTGCTTGGGATTGCTTTTCAGGTCCGAAGGTCAAAGGTCAAGGTTACTATAAATAGAAAATCTGTTTTCGTGCGATAACTTGAGTTTCCTTGGGCTGATCAAACTCAAACTTCATGCAGTGCTTAGCAAAATCTCCCAGCTTCCTGCGCAGGCGACACATCCACTTCCGTGGAATTCTTGTTTTGTCACAATACACTGATATAATGATAATACTGTGCCCACTATATTTAATTTTCTTATTCTGTTGTGCAGCCCATATGGTATTTAAAGAATTAGATCACTGATAAAGACACACATGAATTGTCTGCCCCTGATAATTTTTATCCTGTAGTCAAAATTTGGCCGATGTATTTGTGATCTTAGTTTCCATATAAGTTACCATCTATGTCACAAAAGGTTTGTGTGAACTACAATTTACAGGTACACTTGTTAAAACAATTCTTTGTTCAGGAAATAATTTATCATTTACTTTGTATTTTGTCTTTGATATTAATAATGGTGTATAAATTAAGAATTATAAAGTTTTCTTTGATATCAGTGACATGCTTTAATTTGGAAATAACAAATAAATCTGTTGGTGACAGAATGAATATAAGTGTGTAATAGTAGTGTGTTAGTCTGCGGACGATAGTTGGAATGAATATTGGTAATACTGTTTTTTTTATATAAACAGGAGACTCTCGGCAGTCACAGACAACAGTGAAGCGCCTGGATATCGGGGGAGTAACATTTGTAAGGAACAGCCAGGGAGCCCTGGAGAGGGTTGGCTCTGCCAACACGCGGGTTGTCGCCAAGTATGTCTCCATAGTTACTTCGCTTAGCCTATACTTGTCATGTATTCAGGGTCACTTAGCGTATACTTTTATTTGCTTTTAAGGAAATCATATTTTACCTTCACTATATAAAAGAAAACCCAGGAGTTTAACAATTAACACTAATGAATGGGATTCTAACGTAAACCCCAACCTGAGTTATCAGCTGTCTTCAGATTTCAGACCAAGGTCTATATGACTGCACATTAACCTAGATATATAGATATTTCACAGTCGAAAAAAAATATTTGAATCAGAATAGGGATACGGACAACTCCCGTCTATTTTCAGGTTTGTGAAGTGAATGTAAAATGGTGGTTACACTGTCACAAATATCAATTTATAATAGTAAACCTGATATTTGCGATAACATAAACACCAATACCCCACACATCTCAAAAGTAGGGGGATCTCCTAATGTCTTTAATGTTTTTTCAGATAATTAACATCTAATGGTTGGAACACTTTTAAGAATTGGCAGATTCCTGTTTCAATTCTAACAGCATGAGTTTGTTTAACAAATACAAAATTATTAACCATTCCTAACATTTTCTTACCAGTCGTGTGATCCACAAAAGCATTGCGGCAGCGACGGCCCGTTACAGGAAGAGTAACACCCTAAACAAGCTTTCCAAGCAGTATTGCCTGTTCTTCAACAGGTTTGGCAAGTGCAAGAGGGGAGACAAGTGTCCCTACATCCATGACCCAGACAAAGTGGCAGTGTGTACAAGGTATGTTGGATTTGTAACTTTAAAACAAACAAAAAGCTTGATTAAATTTGAAATGTGTCTGTATCTCTCACAGGCTTGTCACGGCAGTAACTTTTACGCTGTTCAGTTGAAGAACATTTGTTTGGCAAAATTTTAAACATTCAGCCATATTTCTTGGTTATTCTGATAGGTCTACCATATATATCAGCTCGTTTTGCTTGCTGATTCAAGGTTTATGTTGATTTGTTGCCAGGTTTCTGCGAGGAACATGTCGGATGACTGGCTGTCCATTCTCACACAAAGTCGTCAAGGAGAAGATGCCCGTCTGCTCCTATTTCTTGCGTGGCGTTTGTAACCGAGACAACTGTCCCTACCTCCATGTCAAGGTCAACAAAAATGCATCTATCTGTCAAAACTTTGTGAAGGGGTTCTGTCCCTTAGGAGAAAAAGTAAGAACTGTTTCATTTGCACATCATAGTAATACTATAGACAATTTCATCTGTATGGTGAGTAGTACACAGTGACACTAGTATCATATTTCATACGTTGAGACAGTAGTGTCTGTATTTAGTACATTGAGACTAATATAATCTATTACCCTGTGTGGAGAAGACAAAGAAATCTCAACCTGAGGGTGAAATTTCTGTCAAGTATAAGATAATTTGTTTTCTAATATTAGTTATACTGATCGTGTTGTTATATATGTGAGTAATATATACTGAAACAATAGTATCTGCATTTTGTACATTGAGATTTTTTTATGTAAATCGAGTACATAGAGACAGTGCTTTTATGTTAAATACATTCAGACAGTGTCACATATGTAATTAGTACATGGACCTTTCTGTCAATGTAAGTAGTGACATATCCCGAGTGTTTAGTGTGAACTTTTCTAGGTGCTCTGCGACAATTTCATCTGTGTTTCAGTGTAAGAAGCAGCACACCCTGGAGTGTCCAGTCTTTGGTAGAACTGGGCAGTGCCCGGCTAGACGTACCTGTCCTCTGATCCACAAAACAAGAAAAGAAAAACCCAGAAGAAAGTAATAAAGCTAACATTAATGCTGATATTGAGGCAAAACTTGATACACATGTTTAGGCATGAATACAGTTTGATGCTGGTACACCATTGTTACAACTTTGTTTGTTCCTCAGTCCATTAGATAAGTACATGTTTTTATAGGCTGATTGCCTTCAAATTTCACATGTGAGTTGATCATCATTAAATGAGTTAATGAGAGGGATATTGGGTAGGCTCAGGGGAGGTTAATATTGACCTCTGTTTGGCCCATGATCATGACTTGTCAAGAACTTAATTTTGGGATCTTTCGATAATAAAATCAATTTCGTTTTCATAATTAGTTAATGTGATGATATTGGTATGTCATTTTCAGAAATCTCTTGTAAAACAGAAATCTAATTTTAAAACCATTTTCATTGAAATTCTTCCCATGTTCAGTATTACGACTCAAGTCTCTTTCTCTGCTACAGGCGATCAATGGCCACCACTGTAGGCGAACCGCAGAAGGAACTAGACGAGCCAACACTGAAGAGGACAGCAACAGACTCAGGAATTACAGAAATGGAGGACAACACCTCAGGTGTTCCATTTAAATTACAGAAACTTCCCACGTTTATCTCCCTTGGTAGTAGTACGGAAACACAAACACAAACACCAGCAGTAAAGGGTAAGTGTAATCAGTTGTGTGTTGTTTTATGTCAAATTGTATAGATATAAACACCAGCAGTAAAGGGTAAGTGTTATCAGTTGTGTGTTGTTTGACGTCAAATTTTATAGATATAAACACCAGCAGTAAAGGGTAAGTGCTATCAGTTGTGTGTTGTTTGACGTCAAATTGTATAGATATAAACACCAGCAGTAAAGGGTAAGTGTTATCAGTTGTGTGTTGTTTGACGTCAAATTTTATAGATATAAACACCAGCAGTAAAGGGTAAGTGTTATCAGTTGTGTGTTGTTTGACGTCAAATTGTACAGATATGAACACCAGCAGTAAAGGGTAAGTGTTATCAGTTATGTGTTGTTTGACGTCAAATTGTACAGATATAAATATTGAACTGCTCTCATGTTTATAGGCAATATGAATGACAACTGCCTTACCCAGAAATTATATCATTAGCCATTCAGATGACCTATAAGTGAGAAAACAGTGTAATACCTGAATATATTGACCTGCTATAATTTAGAAATGTATATGTATATAGTATCATTGACTGAGACTTCTAGCAGATTCAGATCTATTGACTTCTCTTACTCCACAAGTGACTGTAATGATTCCTCAAGCAATGTATTCCATTAAAGATCAGTGAGAAAACATTTCCTTTACCCTAAACTAAGATAAGACAGATAAATGCCACAAAGTCTTTCACAGTTGTCACATGTGAGAAAACATTTATTTCATCCTAGACTAGGATGAGACAGATAAATATCACAAGGTTTTTCACAGGTGTGAGAAAACATTTATGTCTACCTAGGCTAGAATGAGACAGATACATATCACAAAGTTTGTCACAGGTGTGAGAAAACATTTATGTCGACCTAGGCTAGGATGAGATAGATAAATAACATAAAGTCTTTCACAGTTGTTACATGTGAGAAAACATTTCTTTTATCCTAGACTAGGATGAGACAGATAAATATCACAAAGTCTGTCACAGGTGTGAAAAAATATTACAGCACCCGCTCGTCTCACCTAAGGCTAGGATAAGACAGAGAAATGTCACATGATCCATAACAGGTGAGAAAACTCCATCTATTAGTCATACATCTGTATGCCGTCCATCCCTGTTGGACATTATAGTAGAATTTCGTGATGAATGTTGCTTAACTTTATAAATTAATGACTGATATTTGTAACACGTTTCAGCCATTCGCATCAAGCCTAAGTTATAAAGCAGCAGTGAAAAGGTAAATATGTTGGTTATTTATTTTATGGATGGTAATTTCATGATAATTAAATGTGTAAATGTAATATTGATGTGACAATGTAATATTAATGTGACAATGTAATGACAATGTAATATTAATGTGACAATATAATACTTGAAGAAAATATGGAAAGAAGTGATTTACAAAATAATGAAATTTTCAAAATTTTTCTTCGATTCAATTCTTTACAAAATGCGAGCAAGTCAGAGTAATTTAAAATGCTATATTGTTAAGCTGGGTAAAGATATTTGCTATATTGTCAGTCATTAATGCTGTAACACTAGAACTAATTCCATATTGTACTATCCATTTTGTCTATTTTACACAGGTAGCAGGTATATCAGGGGACTAAATGTGCTGTACTATTAAGTTTGTCTTTCTTTCACAGGTAACAGGTTCACCAGGAATAGTGATGGTTAGTCTATCAATTTATTTAATTATGCTTGATATTGCTATCACCTGTTGCCTGAGTGGAGTAAAGAATTTTCTTGTTTTTAAATTTATGTTTATTATGCCCTAATTATATGTCATTAACATTATTGAAATTCTTAACAACTTAATTTAACTCGGATAAAAACTGGTGAAAGATTTCAGTTAAAGTGTCGTTGGAGTAAAAGATCTCAGATGTTTTTGACATTTGCTGGCCTGAAATCAGACTAGATAGTTCTACAATGATATTTTTGATGACAAATGTCTGAAATATGAAATATCATAATTTTAATATTTGAAAAAAATTGATTAAACATCGATGTGAGCTTGCACCTTTTTGATGATCTGAAGTTGTGCAATGGTTTTATGAGTGTGATCTATGTGTATTTTCTTAATAAAGAAATAAAATATAAAAGATAGTATTTTTGACTTTGTTTTGACTGCTAGTTTCTAATTTGAAGAACTTTTGCAAAGTGTCTAACAGGGAAACACGCTGAACCAAACATGTCTGGAATGTACATGGAAAATATTTTGCTGACCCTTGACTTAAAGAAGCCCCATTCAGTGTTCTCTGTAAAGGAGAAAACATGAGACATTTCAGACTTTTTCAAAAACATATGTGATGGATCAATTTCTCCGTATTAATAACTATATAAATATCAGTACTATTTGAATGTCAGACACAGAAATTAAGAAATGCTTTTGTGAACTGTTACACCGTCCTTATAACTGTTTTATGTATGCAAAATCTATTTCTGTAAATGTACATCGTTTTAGCATTAATCTTATTTTAACAATATTCTTATTTTAGCACTTTCTGTGCTCAAATTATCATGCTAAATAATGAATGTGCTTTTAGAAGTTCTGGTATAGTTTTCTCTATTGCATATTTTTGGGTACGCCAATTTCCCAGTGTGTTAATATGTTAAAATTCTATTAAAATTTTAGTGCACTGAAATAAGTATGTTTACAGTCTTTCACAGACTTGTCATATTACCATACCGCAAAGTGACCATTTTAGCCTCTTCAGCAAAAATTGTTAGGGTTATGAAACACTAGGGCTGTCACAATATATATCGGAAAACCGGTATATCGCAATACATAGGTATTTCGTATAGTACCACAATACAGAGATGAAATATTGCTGTATCGCAATATTTGTTTAAAGCTTATTTTTAGGTCACCTGAGCTTTAGCTCAAGTGACCTATTGCTATCCGTCTTCGTCCGTCGTTGTCCGTCGTCCATCGTCCGTCGTCCGTTAACATTTTACATTTTCAACTTAAGCTGAAATACTGGCAAAGGGATTTCATTAATAGTTCATGGGAAGGTTACTGACATCTCCCTGACCAAGTGTTGTTATTTTTCGGGTCGATCAGAAATCCAATATGGCCGCCACGGCCGCCATTTTGAAAAACTATTTCAAACTTAAAGTCAAGTTCTGATGGGCCAATTGAACTCAAAACTTTGTACGAATGATCGACTTATGGTGCTGACGAAGTGTTGTTATTTTTCGGGTCGATCAGAAATCCAATATGGCCGACACGGCCGCTATTTTGAAAAACTATTTCAAACTTAAAGTCAAGTTATACTGGGCCGATTGAACTGAAAGTTGGTAGGAATGATCGACTCATGGTCCTGACAAAGTGTTGTTATTTTCCGGGTCGATCAGAAATCCAATATGGCCGACATGGCCGCCATTTTTAAAAACTATTTCAAACTTAAAGTCAAGTTTTGCTGGGCCGATTTAACTGAAACTTTGTAGGAATGATCGACTCATGGTCATGACAAACTTAAGTTAACGTTATACTTAACTATTTTGTACTCAAATTGGTACATATTTCAACAACAAAAATAAATACTGTAGGACTCAGGTGACCGTTTAGGCCCATGGGCCTCTTGTTATGTATTTCATTCTGCTTGGTAATTTAACTTTGCAAATTACTACAAATTCTAACAGATATGCCATTACGCATAAAACAGGCTTTTAATAGTGGTGGGAATTAGTTCAAATTTTATAATCGATGGTTGGTTTGACAAAAATCTTAAATCTATGTGATCCATATTATATATGATTAAGTTTGATAACATTCTGGCAACAACCTATCATAAAATCAAGCACATCTTTCCTTTGACAATATATCGGGATACGTATCACAATCTATTCATTTTCTGTATTGCAATATATTGTGATACACTCTTGGCGTATTGTGACACCCCTATGAAACACATGTTAGGACTTAAGTATTATACATTAATGAGCTATGCAATAAAATCAGCATTGCCCAGTTCAAAAACACATACACGGAAACTTGTTTTGATAATATGGTGGTGCCTGAAAACATTGAGAAGAAGGGTAACTTTTTAATGTTATAAGACTTGAATTCTTCACCTGCAGTACTATTGACACTGTGCCACAAGTCTACCATTATCTTCACTTGAATTGATCTATCAGTATATATACATGTATATCTAATTTTAATAGGTGACATGGGGAGGAGCTTCAGGAACATAACGATGCACACTTTTTATACGATCCTCTTTGTGCTCATATTTGTTCCAATAATAATTATAAAAGTTGGTTATTTTCAAACTTCGGACATATCAACCAGGTACTGATTTGTATAACCAGAAAAATATAAGATCTGATTTTAAAGAAAGTGAAAATTTAATTCAATCTTGATTTATAAACAGGTGTCGCCTAAATATTTTGAGATGAGTGAGTAATGTGTAGTTTAGCCTATTTCGTGAGGTTTTATTTGGTTGTGTCATAAAAAATATTATTTTGATGGAAATTCATACAAAAAATGAAAGACAAAATAATCAGTTCGGTTCTTTATTCTAAGTTTGTAAATACAATTGGTGATTATAGGAAATATTTAAGCATTATTACTTTCCAAAGAAGTCAGTTTAATACTTATATTTCCAACCTGTTATCGCATTTCAAAGTCAAATTCCGCGCTGTCTGTCATTGGGACTTGTTATTGTGACGTCACGAGTACATGCGACCGTTCCCGGCAAAAATATAGTTCGTGGAAATAAACACAAAATCCTCAATTTAATTCAACAATTTAATCAATATATTCCACCGTGAGGATATTCACCTTTTGTACAACATAACTACATAAATTGTTGTGAGTTACATTGATCATCGGTCAAAACGACGTCATTTAGTCACGACGTCACGAACATGTTCTTCATATCACTACACCAATGGGAATTATGTGAGAATTCTGATCTGATATCTTCGTATTTTGTTTGGAAAGGTTATATAGTGGCAATGCAGAGCAAATGGAAATATAAGAAATTACATTGCCATACAAAGGAATATATAATGTAAGCAGCATTATAGTTTTCATATTAGATAGAGGCTCCTGTCAAGGGGAACTTGGAGGATAATCCAAATCTTCTGCCTTTTCCAGGACATACAATCTGATTCCCAAATTGAAATTTCCCTGTATCGGCTACACCAGAAGAAAAGATGGTATAAGTAACGAAGAAAAAGTACATACAATCATAATTTAACCAAAAATACACGAAAAAAGTCTCAACACTCATCTGTTCCAAAGCAATAACTGTAAATTTAGATAGTGCTCATAATATTAACACAGTGCAAGCATTAAATCACCAAAAAAGGCCCGTTTGCCTTATGGCTCACCTGGAATTTCGATTTCAAATTGAAACCTGTGCTATTGTACACTTATATCAAAAGTGTAAATCTCCAGTATATCAAGACTTTACCCTGTAAGAGAAACTAAGTAAAGGTCATTTATATTTGGGGTCCATCCAAGAATGCATAGAGCTAAATACAATGACCGAGTCCTTCTGATCTACAGAAGATTTTTGAAGTTTTGACACAATAAACACATGTGACACTGAAAGTATGTCAAGGGGATATTTTTTATTTACAAAGCTACTACTTAATATCATGACCCTACAACTTTTGATTCTGTACAGGGCAGCTTTTAAACCTGAGCTTAACAGAAATTCTTTCTGGCCGAGGCGGTAGGAAGCAGCTAATATTTTACCAGGGTGACATATATAACAAAGCTTGTATGAAATAACTTTTCCTTTCTCTTATAGTTCTGTACACAGTTTTCAACACATTCTGACGAAGTTGTTTACACTTGTTCGAAGGATTTGGCAAATCGAGAAGTCTTTGTTTTATCTCGACTGCCTTTCTATTCATATCAATATCATATTGTACTGCTGCCCATAAAATATTACACGGTGTCTGAATAGCAATACATCTCAACTCTCCTTTAATGTCAAACAGGTGTTTGATGTACTGTCCAGTTCCGCTTATCATGTAAACTGTCTGTGTTCTACTCTCACTAATAACGATGTTTCCGAACGAGTCGTATGCTATCGACACAACTGAATTCCAGCCAGCTCCTGACATATTGTAGTAAAACAGAACATTCAGAGTTCTATCATACACGGCTATGTCCGACATCCACGGGTTCATCACATGAACTCGGACAACCGCTAAATTACCTGTAATAGGACACTCAATTATTTGTCCTGGGACCGCGTGCAAGGAAACATCGTCGGCTGTATGAAGAACAGTTCCTTCCTTTGTGTATATTTCTAAAAGTACCCACGAACTTATAACCAATTGACCATGCTTGGTAACATGTAAACAATTTGCTATCATTTCAAACCACGAATATTGCAAAAATGATGGCGGAGCGATCTCGTAGATGGCAATGTCGTATTCTAAAATCACCCACAAACTTTTCGTCTTGAGGGATAAACTAAGGTCTTTGATATTACTATGGTGTTGAATAATTCTCTTCGTGGTACCGTTATGTAAAAGCTGTGTCATGTTTGATTTTTTGTCGAGAAACCATACGCTCCCATCAGGCGTCGGAACCAATGTCGACATTTTTGTGCAATTAATTTCTAGATACAATGGTATAAGAAGGTAAGCCATAATTACTAGCAAAACTAGTAGTAGTACTAAAGTACATTTGACAATCACCTTTAATAAGGAACTGAGTTTCTTCAATGTTCGGGTCACGACTCCTAAACAAAGTCTGCATATTGTTCTTAAAACTTGTTTCTTTTGCTGCGAGTTGTCGGTTCCTGGTTTATACTTAAGTGTGTAGGGTCCTCTTTTTAAACATTCTACGTCTTTAACTTTATCAAAGACAAGCACAGAGGTCCCAGATTGGAGAATTTGTTTACATTCTTTTGTCATCAAAACCAAATGTTCATACCTTTTTTGTAAATCATTCTTGTACGCCTGACAGCTTAATTCTTTTTCTAGTTCAGGAAGTGTATTTTCTTCAGTATCATTGACGAAATCAATAAGCTTGCCTCTTTGCCGTAAGTTTACGTCTTCTATTTCCTCCATCATGTGATTCCTGTGTCCAGACACAGAACACGTTGTACAGACGAGCTCGTTACAATCACAACACACAAAAACGACTTCTTTATTCCTGTGAATTGAACATTTAGGCGTTTGACCCATAGCAGGGCGATGATGTAAACCGGTAGCCATGTTGTGGTAACAATAAATCCCTCCAGTAATTATTTGTGCATTTTGCGTCTGTATATTGTGTCTGTGACGTCAGCTAGGGTTTAGTGTTTCGTTCGCTGTCAAGTATGGTGCAGTCATGTGGATGTTGTATGCAATATGATTGGTCACGGACTTAGATAACAATCTAATCTAATTCCGTGGATTGGTTGAGAGTGTGTTGTATTTACAATTTACGTATAAAACATCCCTGGACATGCAGATTCCTGCGCACTCTATATTCTGAAAGGCGTCGGACCCTAGCGATGGGGTATAGTAGCTTATATATACTTATTCGGTTTACAAGATTTCTGTATGTATATACAATATATATATATAGTGCAGTCCTTTGTAATTGTTATTTGAAAGTCTACTTTATACTCTATATTCTGAAAGGTGTCGGACCTTAGCGATGGGGTAGTATATATACTTAAACGGTATACAAGTATTCTGTATGTATATATATATACAATATATATATAGTGCAGTTCTTTGTAATTGTTATTTGAAAGTCTACTTTATACATAATCATGTTTTTAAAATTGTATACGTACAAACATTATTAAGGCAGGTTCAAACAGACCCGGCATTTCACTTCAGGAAATAAAGTTATCCTATATACAATTGCCCGGTACCGATTCTGATTTTTTCGAAACTTGGTCATGTTGAAGACAGTTATAAAACAGGGTCTTCCCTCCTCTTTTGTTAAACAATTATATACACATTTGAATTGGTACCAATTTGTCGGAGTTCAAGCTAGACCTGTCTCGGTCCATACTGTTAATCACTACGTTAGGCGACACTGTCAATGGAGTGTACTGCTGTCCGTAATTATATGAATCGTGGATATCAAATTCCCGGACGCTTCACCCAATAAACCAAACTTACTCTCATCACTGCTGTCAGTATAGCTAGGGACCAATCGCGAATGAGAAAAACAAGCACTAAAACAAAATACACATATCAAGTGTATCAATCTCTTTTACTAATTGCGATCTGTGGCGTCAGTTACTGTAAAGACTAACTCAAACGCTGGTTTTAAATGGTATCGAGGGAGGAGAAGCAAATTAGTTTGTTAATTTCTTAATATATTAATTTATTAACTGATCTTCTTCTCACTGATACCCTCAAACCACCATTGAGAGACTTTGGTGCAGAGTTACCCGGTTAAAATTTCCGAAATTATTTCTTTACATGTGGGTTTTAAAAATAGTCCCTTGTTATTTATCTTCTTGTGCTTCCTTTTCGGGCCATTAACATAACTGTACAACTGACTTCATACCAGGGTAAAACATTGCACAAATTCACAGCATTTTTTTCTGTACCAAATATGGTCTTATCACCGAGATCTTCGGAAATGTAAATAAAAAACCACCATATCTTAAAACTAAATTCTCTAACCTAAGCTGAATAACCCAATATGTTCACAAATGACTCAGTTTTTCTTCTGTAACACCTATTTCTAAAATATCCCGTTACATACATATTGTTTCCCTCTGGTGACCTTTTGACCCGTCAGCCTCTTGTTTTAGAAACAGGTGTTACAGAAGAAATACTGAGTCATTTGTGAACATATTGGGTTTAATTATTTTATACAATCATTATTTGATAATAGAGAAAAATAATATAAATCACATAAAATATCTCAGGGGTTCAATTAAAAAAACTTCCTACGTTTATCTCCCTTGGTAGAAGTACGGAAACAGAGACACTAACACCAGCCGTGAAGGGTAAGCGTTATCAGTTGTGTGTTGTTTCATGTCAAATTGGATATATATGAATATGGAGCTAGCATTTTATAGGCAATATGAATGACAACAGCATAAACAAGAAATCCACTCAGATTATCTATAAATGACAACTGAAACTGTGTTTCCATGCATCTATATTTTGACATGCAAGAATTAAACATTGTACAGTATAATTGACTGAGAATGCTAGTGGCTACAGACTTTTTGACATTTAACTGCATGAGTAACTGTCATGCTTGTACAAACAATGTTATCCATGAAAGATCATTAGGTACAGTGAAGGATAGCGAACTTTTTGTCCCAATGGTTTTAGATTTCTTCAGCCTGAACTTGTCAGGTCTGTAACAGGTGTGAGAAAACAATGCTGTCACCCTAGACTAAGATCCGACAGAGAAATGTCACGTGATCCGTTACAAGTGTGAGAGTGCTCTATATATTACAGTGATACATCTGCATGCTGTCTATCCCTGTTTTAAGATATAAAAGGACATTACCATATAATTTCGTTATAATATCGATACATTTTATTAATTATAAGATTTGTTACACGCTTCAGCCATCTGTATCAAGCATAAATAATAAAGAACCAGAAAACAGGTAAATATGTTGTTTACGTATTTTATAGATGGTATTATCATGATCATACATGTGACAATGTAATATTAATGTGGCGATGTAATATTCAAAGATAACTAATTGTAAAGAAGTGATTTACAAAAGAATAAAAAATAAAAAATGTAATTCTTTACAAAAGTAAACAGGACAGAGTAATTGAAAATGCTAAATTGTTAACCTGGAAAAAGATTATAAGACTCTTTCGTGCCCTGGGGTGTAGGATAGGAAAAGGGTTTTTCAAATTTTGTTAAATCCGAGGGTTTGCCAAATTTGAAAATCCCGAGGGTGGAAATTCTCTATCCTATACCCTTGGGCATAAAAGAGTACTTTTCTCTCATTCCAACTATCAGAATAAGCTCAGAAATCATGAAAATGCGATTGGACTGGCTACTATTCTGAAAGTATCTATTTTCCCCGGAGCTTTTTGGATTAAAACGAGATTTAGCATACCCCATATTTGTACACAAAAAAAAATCTCATCTTTCTAAAGTGTACGGTAAATATATCGCAAAAGGTTTTAATTTCATCACGTCACCTTTTCCTCATTGCGGCATCGGAGTTTTACATGTTCGTAACGTCACTTTATTGTTGAGCCTTTTTGACGTCATGTTACGTGAAATGGGGTGTAAGATAGCAATTTCTTACACTCCTTTCTTACTCTGGACAGCTCTATGTTACACACACAGACAGAGAGAAGTATTCTATCATATTTAGTCATCAATGCTGTAACTATACATTTTGTCTATTTTTCACAGGTAGAAGGTTTACCAGGGGACTAATGTGCTTTACCATATAATTTGTCATTGTTTATTGCACAGGTAACAGGTTCTCTATGAATAGTGATGGTTAGTCTATCAATTTATTTAATTATGCTTGATATCTGTTAACTGAGAAGAGTTCAGAATTTTGATGTTATCTAATCTGTGTTTATCATGTTCTGATTCACAATCATTAACATTATTGAAATTGTTTTCAAATGAACTTAACTGTGATAAATACTTGTGAAAATATTTCCAAGGATTACCAGTAGCTTTGGTATTGAATTGTAAGAGAAAATAAAAAGTCAGTTCATGTAGTACTATCAGGATACTGGATATTTTAGCATAAAGTGTCGTCGAAGTAAAAACACATATAAGATGCTGTTGACCTTAACTGGACTGGAATCAGTTCTTCAATGTCAATGTTCATTTTCTTGTTTGTAAAGATTGTCTGAAATATTAAACATCAGAATTATAATATTTAAGAAAATAAATAGTTGGAAAATGATGTGAGCTTGTACCTTTTGATGATCTTATGGTTTTAAAAATGTGATCTATATGTATTTTCTTGATAAAGAAAAGAAAAATACAAAGAGGCACAGAGGGGCCACACCGTCCATTTATACAATATTTAGTCCCCTTTGCCAAAGGATACTCCAGGCTAAATTGATTAAAATCCCTCCAATAATACAGAAAATGAGAATTTTAAAGATTAAAACCTCAAATTCACCTTTTGAGCCCCGCCCCTCTGCACCAAGAGGGGCCACACCCTCCATTTATACAAAATTTAGTCCCCTTTGCCAAAATAAACTCCAGGCCAAATTTGGATAAAACCCTTCCAATAGTACAGAAAGAGAAGGATCTTAAAGATTTAAACCTCAAATTCCCCTTTTGAGCCCCGACCCTCTGCACCCAAAGGGGTCACATGCACCGTTTATACAAAATTGAGTCATCTTTGCCCAAGGATGTTCAAGACCAAATTAGGATAAAATCTCTTTATTCCTATGGCAGAGGAAGAATTTCAAAGGTTTTATCTCTATATCCCCTATTGGACCCCCCTCCCCCTCCCTGCCCCAAGAGAGTCCAAACTCACCGTTTATACAAAATTGAGTCCCTTTGACCCAAGGATGCTCGAGACCAATTTTGGATTATATTCCTTCATCTCTTTGGTTATAGAAGGATTTTAAAGGCTTTACCTATATTTCCCCTATTTGGAGCCACCCCTCATCCCCCCAAGGTGGCCAAACACACAATTTATGCAAAATTGAGCCCCCTTGGCCCAAGGATGCTCCAGACTGAATAAGGATAAATTCCTTTATCCCTATGGTAGAAGAAGGATTTCAAAGCTTTTACCTTTATTTCCCCTATTTGGCTCCGCCCCTCTGTCCCCAGGGAGTCACACCCACTGTGTTTACAAAATTGAGTCCCCTTTGCCCAAAGATGCTCCAGACCAAATTTTGATGAAATCTCTTAATCCATTAGGAAGAAAAAGGAATTTAAAGGTTTACCTCTATTTCCCTTCTTCGTCTTTAGCCATCTGCCTCCTGCGGGGCCACACCCACCGTTTATACAAAATTTAGTCCTCTTAGCCCAAGGATGCTCTAGACTAAATTTGGATAAAATCCTTTATTGCCTACGGTAGAAGTAGGATTTTAAAGGTTTTATCTCTATTTCCACTATTGGGCCCCGCCCCTCTGCCCCCAGGAAGGCCACACCCACCGTTAATACAAAATTGAATGCCCTTGGCGTAAGGGTGCTCCAGATCAAATTTAGTCAAAATCTACTCGGCCGTTCAGGATTGAAAGTGTTTTAAAGGAAAAGTTGACGGACGGACGACGGACGCCACGGTATAAGCTCACCGGTCCTTCGGACCAGGTGAGCAATAAACGGTATTTTTGACATGGTTTTTATTTCTAGTTTCAAACTGAGAACGTTTGAAATGTATGCTATAGGGGTACATTTAAAACGAAAAAGGATCTGGAATATTCGCAGAAAAGGTTCTGCTGACCGTTGATTTACAGAGGCCTCATTACCTCATTGCCTTTAAATTGGACACTCATTTTGATGCCGAACTTATATAATTCCTGTATGGCAAGTGATTAAGTTTAGACTTTGCACATTTCTTGTAATTTCCCTTTTCAAACATTCAACTTTCGACAACTACAGTTCTATCAAATGCATGGCAATATGTGATTTTATGGAACATTCTTTTGAAAACGACTTAAACGAATCTTTTACAGTAGTGACAATGGTATTAATATAGTTTAAAAAGTAAGTACCCTTTACCTTTAATTCATCATAAATTATAAACAGGTGTCACCTAACTATTTTCTAAGTAATGTGTAGTTTATTTTGATCTGTTTTCATTTTGTTGCGACATAAAAAATGTTATTTTGATGGAAACGTTAAAGTAAACAAAAGACAAAAATAGAAGTTCAATACTTTACTGCAATATTGAAAATACAATTAGTGATTATACGAAATTACATTACCAATACAAAGCAATATCATAATGATTTAAACAGTATTATTCCCCAATTGAAATTTTCTGTATCAGTTACACAAGGAGGTGTACAATTGACACAGAAAAAATGCAATCATAATTTAACCAAAATACATTCAAAAAATCTAAACACTCGTCTGTTCAAAAAAATAACACGAAATTTAATCAGTGCTCCTAAAATTAACATGATGTAAGCATTACAATACTACAAAAGGCCCTGGTGCCTTATGGCTCACCTCGAATTTATATTTAGATTTGAAAGCTGTTGAACATTGAACATATTTATCAGGGGTGGGGTGATCACATCGAGACTTAATTCCTGTAACACTGAAACTAGGTCCAGGTCATTTATATTTAGCGAACAATTTTGGGTCAATCCCAGAAAACTTGAAACAAAGTACCATGACTCTAAGTCTTTCGGTTCTTCAGAAGATGTTTGAAGTTTTGACATATTTGACCTCTGTTACATTGAAAGTAGGTCTTGGTCATCTTTTTTCGCAAACTTTGTCGGGCTTGATCAAAGGGGGCTAACGGTCAAATATAATGATTCAAGCCTTTCTATTCTTCATTTGAAGTTTTTGACATATTTGACCTCTGACATTTAAACTAGGTCAGGTAAATATTTTTCGAAAATTTATCGAGCTTCATCCCAGTTAGCCACCAGCCAACTATGACTGCTTTCGGTTCTTCAGAAGAAGCAGTTGGTACTGAATCGTTAACATATATGACTCCAGTAATCTTGCAAGTAGGTCAGGCTCATTTCATCCATACTTTGTGGGGTTCATTTGAGGTAGCTACTGACAAATATCGATCATGACTCTAGGCCTTTCGGTTCTACAGAAGAAAGCCTTTTTAAGCAAAAGTTTGCGACGGATGACAGACACAGCTCCACGGCTTAAGCTTATTACATAACATTGGGCTAAAGTATTCTGAAGTAATTGATAACAACAATTTTATACTATGTTAATATGGCATTGTCAGTACTCTAAACATTTTTATGTCCCTGCTATGGTTATTTATTTCTCGGGGACAACGATGACCAATATCCATACAAACAATTCAATTTTGACATTAATAATAAATATTATTTGTCAGCTTTCAAATTATGATAGTAGCCATTAGATAATTTATTGGCTGTTATAAACATTATACATAACCTGTAGTCGGATAACTGATGCCAGGTAAATGATTGAAAATGTATGCATCCATTTCACGCTCAACCTGAGCCTAAGAGAAATTCTTCCTAGCCGAGGTGGTAGGAAGCAGCTAATATTTTACCAGGGTGACATATATAACAGAGCCTGTAAGAAATGACTTTTTCCCTTTCTATTATAGTTCTATGCACAGTCTTCAACACATTCTGACAAAGTTGTTAACACTCGTTCGAACGATTTGGCAAATCGAGTAGTCTTTGTTTTATCTCGACTACCTTTCTATTCATATCAGTATCATAGTGTACTGCCGCCCACAACATATTACAAGGTGTCTGTTACAAGTGTTTGATATACTGCCCAGTTCCGCTTATCATGTAAACTGTTAGTGTTCTGCTCTCACCAATAACGATGTTTCCGAACAAGTCTTACGCTATCGACACAACTGAATTCAAACGAGCTCCTGACAAATTGAAGTAAACAGAATATTCAGAGTTCTATCAAACACGGCTATGTCGGACATAAACGGTTTCATCACATGAACTCAGACAACCGCTAAATTACCTGTAATAGGAAACTCAATAATTTGCCCATGGAGCCGTGTGCAAGGAAACATCGTCAGCTTCATGACGAACTCTTCCTTCCTATGTAAATATTTAAAAAAATAACCACGAAAATAACCACGATCTTAGCACCAATTTGCCATTCTTGGTAAAATGTAAGCAAAATGTCCCCACATCGAACCACGCATATGGCAAAAGTGATGGCGGAACGAACTCGTAGATGATCATGTCGTTTTCGTGGTACCGTTATGTAAAAGCTGCGTGGTGTTTGAGTTTTCGTCAAGAAACCATACACCTCCATCAGGCGACGGAACCAATGTCGACATTGTGAAGGCACGGTAGTCTAGTGGTAGGACGCCGGGCTCGTGACCGAAGGGTTGCGAGTTCGAATCACGTCACGGGACTGTGTTGTATCTTTGAGCAAAATACTTTACTCCGCTTGTTCCAGTCTACTTAGCTGTAAACGAGTACGTGGTTGGTTAGTGCTAGAATTGTAGAATGCTAGCTGTGAGCGCCGAAATGGCAGCACTGGCTGTATGCTCCCAGGGAGTTGAGAAAGATATTGGCTGGTTGCAAAGCCCTATAACCACGGATGATAATTTGTGAACCGCTTTGAGACGACCTACGAACTAGTTTGTGATAAAGCGGTATATAAGAACCTCGAATAATAAAACAAGAGACCCAAAAGGAATCTTGGCGCACACCATCGTACCATCTGCATAGGATCTATGCACGATTAATCTCTCCGGCTCTTATTTTCTCTCTCTTATCTTTTAGATCGAGCCCTGTCAACAGGTAATGCACCTTATGGTAAAGTTTCACCAGAACTTCATACTGCTTAGTATGATGTTGTGCTTTCGAAGTGAGGTTAGTGTTTGACCTATTAATAACTAGCACAGTATTTAAGCTCTAACAAGAAGAAACTAGGTTTGAAATTTGAGAAAGATCTGTCAAGTACTTCTTTGGAAATAATGATAACAAACTAGAACTGCCGAAATTAAATATGACTACCTGGCGATCATTTGCTTTTCTGATCTGCCTTAAAATGAAACATATACAATTTAAGACATATATGAAAATCAGCATATAAAATGTAATAGAGATCTGTCCAGTACATCTTAAGAAACAGTGATACAAAATTGGAAAAAATTCAAGATGGTAGTCTGGTCTCAAAATGAAACAAGCATAATGATGGACCACTGGGAACCTACATGTGAAATTTGAGAAAGGTCCATGTAGTTTTTTTCTGAGAAATGTTGCTTAAAATCTCTAGTTCTCAAAATTCAAGATGGCCGCCTGCCAGGAATCTTGGTTTTCTGATTAGTCCAAAACTAAATTGTTTAGTAACGGTGGTAATGGTGGTAGTGCGTATAGGAGGGCGGTGGCTCTCTCAAAAAAAAGCACTAGGAACAACCCAGCCACTAGTAGTAGGACTAGCACTGTTAGAAAGTATTTCCATTTCCACCATGATTTTTTAACCCGTAAATTGTCGGTTGCACTGTTGTCTATTGTTCCTATTTTGGCGGTTGCACAGTTGTCTATTGTTCCTATAACTTGCTTTATGTGCTGTGAAATGTCGGTTTCTGGTTTATAACTATTGGTTGTACTTAGAAGGGGCATACTGGGGGGTTCAGTTTTTAAACCTTCTACAACCTTAGCTTTATCATAAACAAGGACAGAGGTCCTAGATTGGAGCAGTTGTTTACATTCTTTCGTTTTCAGAACCAAATCTTCATACCTTTTTTGTATTTCATTCTCGTACGCCTGAAGTAATCCAATGTTTTCACTTTTCTTTTCTTCACAGCTAGACTTAAGTTGGCTTATGTAACGGTCAATATATGTTTTACACATTTCTCCGTGCTGTTGTATTTGTCCGGGCAAAACTGTGTCTAAATCGTGTTCAGTTTCTGCCATTTTCTCCTTAATTGACTTTAAATCTTTTTGCAGTTCAGAAAATCTATTTTGTTCTGTGTCATTGACGAAATCAAGAAGCTTGCCTCTTTGCCGTGAGACGACATCTGTGATATCCTCCAGTGTGTGATTTCTGTGACTAGACCCACAACACGTTGTACAGATGAGCTCATTACAATCACTACACACCAAAACGACTCTTTTGTCCCTGTGAGTTGGACATATTTCACTTCCTTCAGCCCGAATAGACGTTTGACCCGCAGCAGGGCGATGATGTTGGTTGGTTGTTTGGTTGACTGGTTGATCGCCTTCATTTCTCCACACGTGCGGGTTTTGTCTCACTGGCGAAGGTCGGTGTTCTGTCGGCGTTTGGCGATGATGTAAACCGGTAGCCATGTTGTAGTAACAATAAATCCCAACCGAAAATTGATCAGAATATCACAGGGTTGATTATTTGTGCGTTGCGTCTGTATATAGTGTCTGTGACGTCAGCTAGGTACATGTTGAACAGGTATTTTAATATGTTGTGTACCTGTCACATGGGTGTAGAATGCAAGATGATTGGTTGAAAGATTGGTATATCACGGCAGTAGGTTGCTATCTAAGTCCGTGGCTCTGCCAACACGCGGGTTCTTAGTTATCAGCTGTCTTCAGATTTCAAACCAAGGTCTATATGACTGCACATTAACCTAGATATACAGAGAAGATATTTCACAATAGAAAACAAATTATTTGAATCAGAATAGGGATACAGATAACTCCTGTCTATTTTCAGGTTTGTGAAGTAAATGTAAAATGGTGGTTACGTACATACACTGTCACAAATATCCATTTATAATAGTGAACCTGATATTTGCGATAACATAAACACCTATACCCCACAAATTTCAAAAGTACGGGGATCTCCTATTGTCTTTAATGGTTGGTCAGATAACTAACATCTAATGGTTTGAAAGCTTTTAGGAATTGGCAGATTTCTGTTTCAATTCTAACAGCATGAGTTTGTTTAACAAATACAAAATTATTAACCATTCCTAACATTTTCTTACCAGTCGTGTGATCCACAAAAGCATTGCGGCAGCGACGGCCCGTTACAGGAAGAGTAACACCCTAAACAAGCTTTCCAAGCAGTATTGCCTGTTCTTCAACAGGTTTGTCAAGTGCAAGAGGGGAGACAGGTGTCCCTACATCAATGACCCAGACAGTGTGTCCGAGGTTAGTTGGATTTGTAATTTTAAAACAAACAAAAAGCTTGATTAAATTTGAAATGTGTCTATCTCTCACAGGCTTGTCACAACAGTAACTTTTACATTTATTTGGCAAAAATTTAAATATTCAGCCATATTTGTTAGCCATGGCCATATCTGATAAAAGTTCCTTGGTTATTCTGATATGTCTATATATTTCAGCTAGTTTTGCTTGCTGATTCAAGGTTTATGTTGATTTGTTGCCAGGTTTCTGCGAGGAACATGTCAGATGACTGGCTGTCCATTCTCACACAAAGTCGTCAAGGAGAAGATGCCCGTCTGCTCCTATTTCTTGCATGGCGTTTGTAACCGAGACAACTGTCCCTACCTCATGTCAAGGTCAACAAAAATGCATCTATTTGTCAAAACTTTGTGAAGGGGTTCTGTCCCCTAGGAGAAAAAGTAAGAACTGTTTTATTTGCACATCATAGTAATACTATAGACAATTTCATCTGTATGGTACGATGGCCGACAAGAGCATTGCAAAAAGATATGAATTTTCATATCTCTGTGTACCATATAAAATCGTGGTACAAAAGTATATGAAAATTCATATCTTTTTGTCAGGCTCTTGTCGGCCATCGTAGTATGGTGAGTATTACACAGAGACACTAGTATCATATTTCATACATAGAGACAGTAGTATCTGTATTTAGTACATTGAGACTAACATAATCTATTACACTGTGTGAAGAAAACAAAGAAATCTAAACCTGAGGGTGAAATTTCTGTCAAGTATGAGATAATCTTAATATGTTTTCTAATATCTGTTATACTGATAGAGTGTTATATATGTGTGTAACTATACCGAAACAATACTATCTGCATTTTGTACATTGTGAATTTTTATGTAAATTTAGTACATAGAGACAGTGCTTTTATGTCGAGTATATTCAGACGGTGTCACATATGTAATTAGTACATGGACCTTTCTGTCAGTGTAAGTAGTGACATATCCCGAGTCTTTAGTGTTAACTTTTCTAGGTACTCTGCGACAATTTCATCTGTGTTTCAGTGTAAGAAGCAGCACACTCCACAAGTGACTGTAATGATTCCTCAAGCAATGTATTCCATTAAAGATCAGTGAGAAAACATTTCTTTTACCCTAAACTAAGATAAGACAGATAAATGGCACAAAGTCTTTCAAAGTTGTCACGTGTGAGAAAACATTTATTTCATCCTAGACTAGGATGAGACAGATAAATATCACAAGGTTTTTCACAGGTGTGAGAAAACATTTATGTCTACCTAGGCAAGGATGGGACAGATACATATCACAAAGTTTGTCACAGGTTTGAGAAAACATTTATGTCAACCTAGGCTAGGATGAGACAGATAAATAACACAAAGTCTTTCACAGTTGTTACGTGTGAGAAAACATTTCTTTTATTCTAGACTAGGATGAGACAGATAAATATCACAAAGTTTGTCACAGGTGTGAGAAAACATTTCTTTTATCCTAGACTAGGATGAGACAGATACATATCACAAAGTCCGTCACAGGTGTGAAAAAATATTTATGTCAACCTAGGCTAGGATGAGACAGATAAATAACACAAAGTCTTTCACAGTTGTTACGTGTGAGAAAACATTTATTTTATTCTAGACCAGGATGTGACAGATACATATCACATAGGTTGTCACAGGTGTGAGAAAACATTTCTTTTATCCTAGACTAGGATGAGACAGATAAATATCACAAAGTCTGTCACAGGTGTGAAAAAATATTACAGCACCCGCTCGTCTCACCTAAGGCTAGGATAAGACAGAGAAATGTCACATGATCCGTAACAGGTGAGAAAACTCCATCTATTACAGTCATACATCTGTATGCCGTCCATCCCTGTTGGACATTATAGTAGAATTTCGTGATGAATGTTGCTTAACTTTATAAATTAATGACTGATATTTGTAACACGTTTCAGCCATTCGCATCAAGCCTAAGTTATAAAGCAGCAGTGAAAAGGTAAATATGTTGGTTATTTATTTTATGGATGGTAATATCATGATAATTAAATGTGTAAATGTAATATTAATGTGGCAATGTAATATTAATGTGGCAATGTAATATAAATGTGACAATGTAATATAAATGTGACAATGTAATATTAATATGACAATGTAATATTAATGTGACAATGTAATACTAATGTGACAATGTAATATTGATGTGGCAAAGTGATATTAATGTGACAATGTAGTATTAATGTGACAATGTAATATTAATGTGACAATGTAATATTAATGTGACAATGTAATATTGATGTGGCAATGTAGTTTTATACGACAATGTAATATTAATATGACAATGTAATATTAATATGACAATGTAATATTAATGTGACAATGTAGTATTAATGTGACAATGTAATATTAATGTGACAATGTAATATTAATGTGACAATGTCATATTAATATGACAATGTAATATTGATGTGGCAATGTAATATTAATGTGACAATGTAATATGAATGTGACAATGTAATATTAATGTGACAATGTAATATTGTTTCGACAATGTAGTATTAATATGACAATTTAATATTAATGTGACAATGTAATATTGATGTGACAATGTAGTATTAATATGACAATGTAATATTAATGTGACAATGTAATACTTTAAGAAAATATGGAAAGAAGTGATTTACAAAATAATGAAATTTTCAAAATTTATCTTCGATTCAATTCTTTACAAAATGCGAGCAAGTCAGAGTAATTTAAAATGCTATATTGTTAAGCTGGGTAAAGATATTTGCTATATTGTCAGTCATTAATGCTGGAACACTAGAACTAATTCCATATTGTATTATCCATTTTGTCTATTTCACACAGGTAGCAGGTATATCGGGGGACTAAATGTGCTGTACCATTAAGTTTGTCTTTCTTTCACAGGTAACAGGTTCACCAGGAATAGTGATGGTTAGTCTATCAATTTATTAATTATGTTTGATATTGCTATCACCTGTTGCCTGAGTGGAGTAAAGAATTTTCTTGTTTTTAAATTTATGTTTATTATGTCCTAATTATATGTTATTAACAATATTGAAATTCTTAACAACTTAATTTAACTGGTGAAATAGTTCAGTTAAAGTGCCATTGGAGTAAAAGATCTCAGATGTTTTTGACATTTGCTGGCCTGAAATCAGACTAGATAGTTCTACAATGATATTTTTGATGAAAAATGTCTGAAATATGAAATATCATAATTATATATATTTTTTTTTTTTATTAAACATCGATGTGAGCTTGCACCTTTTTGATGATCTGAAGTTGTGCAATGGTTTTATGAGTGTGACCTATGTGTATTTTCTTAATAAAGAAATAAAATATAAAAGATAGTATTTTTGACTTTGTTTTGACTGCTAGTTTCTAATTTGAAGAACTTTTGCAAAGTGTCTAACAGGGAAACACGCTGAACCAAACATGTCTGGAATGTACATGGAAAATATTTGGTGACCCTTGACTTAAAGAAGCCCAATTCAGTGGTCTCAGTAAAAGAGAAAACATGAGACATTTCAGACTTTTCCAACTGTCAACTTAACATATGTGATGGATCAATTTCTCCGTGTTAATAACTATATAAATATCAGTACTATTTTGAGTGTCAGACACAGAAATTAAGAAATGCTTTTGTGAACTGTTAAACCGCCCTACTAACTGTTTTATGTATGCAAAATCTATTTCTGTAAACGTACGTTGTTTTGGCATTGATCAGATTTTAACAATATTCTTACTTTAGCACTTTTTGTGCTCAAATTATTATGCTAAATTATGAATGTGATATTTGAAGTTCTTTTATAGTTTTCTCTTTTGCATACTTTTGAGTACGCCAATTTCCCAGTGTGTTAATATGTTAAAATTCTATTAAAATTTTAGTGCGCTACAATAAGTTTGTTCAGTCTTTCACAGACTTGTCATATTTTCATACCGCAGAGTGACCATTTTAGCCTGATCAGTAAAAGAAGTAAGGGATATAAAAATCATTTTAGGGTTTATTAAGTTTATACATTAATTAGCTATGCAATAAAATCAGAATTGCCCAGTCCAAAAACATATACCCGGAAACTTGTTTTGATAATATTGCAGTGCCTGAAAACTTTAAGAGAAGAACGGTAAACTAGTGTAATAAGACTCGAATCCTTCACCTGCATCACTTATCATTAACACTGTGCCACAAGTACCTGGTCTTGAATTGATTCAGTATATATATCTAATTTTAATAGGTGATATTGGGAGGAGCTTCAGGAACATAACGATGCACACTTTTTATACGATCCTCTTTGTGCTCATATTTGTTCCAATAATGATTATAAAAGTTGTTTTTTTTCAAACTTCGGACATATCAATCAGGTTTTGATTTGTATAACCAGAAATTTAAAGTCTCAACACTCATCTGTTCGAAAGCAATAAATGGAGATTTAAATAGTGCTCCTAATATTAACATGGTGCAAGCATGAAATTTCGACAAAAGGCCCTGGTGCCTTTTAGCTCACCTGGAATTTTTATTTCAATTTGAAACCTGTTAAAAAATATGTTCACTTATATCAGAAGTGTAAATCTCAAGAGTTGGAGTCGGTATATCAAGACTTTATACCTGTAACATTGCAACTATGTCAAGGTCGTTTATATTTAGCCAACGATGTTGGGCTCCATCCCAGAAAGCTTAAAACAAAATACCATGACTGAGCCTTTCGGTTATTCAGAAGATAATTTTGACATAATTAACACCTTTGCAACACAGAAAGTATGTCAAGGGTGTGTTTTTTATTTGATGTCGAGAATGGAACAAACACCAGGTATACACTATACATATTAGTTTATTACACTATTTATACATATTTATACTTCAAATACAACGTTCTCACATCTATCATACACTTACACACTCATACATGTAGATTACACAAAATATACATTTTAGGGTATTGTAAAGTTCTAGCCAGCCTAATTGTTCAAATGTTAGTGGAACTTTTATTTGGAATCAACGCAAGGAAGCCTTACTTGCCAAATATCATGACTGGAGGCGTTTTGGATCTTCAGAGGAAGTCATTTGAATGGTTTGACATAATTGAACCCTGTGACTTTGAAATTTAGTCAAGGTCATTAAAAAAATTGCATTCATTGTCCAGATTCATATTAGGAAGCTTCAACATAATATCATGATTATACAACTTTATTCTTCACAATGCGGCGTTTGAAGTGTCTGACAAAGTTGAACCTATGAAATTGAAAGTAGGTTAGGGTAACATATTTTGCAAACTTTATCGGGCTTCTCCCCAAGTAGCTTCTAGCCAAATTTGACTATGCATTCGGTTCCTCATGAGAAGTGGTTGGTACTGGATTATTATTTGACCCCTGTAACCTTGCAAGTAGGTCAGGGTCATTCTTTTCGCATACTTTGTTGGGGTTCATCCAAGGTAGCTACCAGACAAATATCATGACTAGGCCTTTCAGTTCTACAAAAGTAGGCATTTAAAGCAAAAGTTGGCGACGAACACACAGACAATCAACGGATGCTTCACCACGGCATAAGCTTAAAACATAAAATGCGGCTTAAATATTCGGAAGTAATTGATAACAAGTATACACTATGGTAATATGGCATTGTCACTCCATATAAATAATATTATTTATTTGTCAGCTTTCAATTGTGGTAGTTGCAGTTAGCTCATATATTTGCCGTTATAAAAATAATGCACCACATGTAGTAGAATAAATGATCACAGGAAAATGGACTTGTGGATTGTTGAAAATTTAAAATCCAAAAGCAAGACTGGATGAATTTTCATGATTGGACTGGAATTATTGAAATGTTTAATAAACTGTGTCATTGATATACTTATAAGATATTTTCATAAGAGCCCAATATTTACCTGTAAAACTGCAATAAAGGGCAACACCACTGCTCAACCTCGCAGATATCGGTACTTCAGAACGCTGGCGTACAGAGCCGGTGATATCTGATGAAGTCAGATAAAATTTGTCGCCTTAAATTTATAAATTCATTTTCTAAAAAGCAGATAATGAAGTCCTGTTGACACGTTCCAAGGGGAATAATCACGTTCAAGGGAAAAGCACAACATTTTGTATCTTAAAAATAAAAATAAACATTATATAAAAATGTATTCAATTTTCTCTTGAATCTTTATTAATTTATTGAATAAAAGGAGTAATTGCAGTGTGGTAAATTCTCTTTCTAGAACTTAGGCAGGATGTAAATGCATGCAGTGGCTGATACAACCTGTATGAGTGCTATTTTTCTCTCACCAAAGCCTCGGTACGGGGAATATTTATCTTACCATAAAGTAAAACAGAAACAAGGAATCAATGACTGGCAAATTTATTGACCTCCGGATGCTTATTCTAAGATCTATCAAAAACATTACACATACCAAAAAAAGAATAAACACTGTATAAGAAAAGCATTTGTAATTATCCAGTAAAAATAAGGGATCTAGTACCTCCCCAGGTAAAGATAAGACAGCTAGCAGGGCAGAACAAGGGCACAAGGGCTGATTCCCCAGCGTAGGCAAAATAAAATCAATAGGCTTTGAACGAAAATGTTTTAGTTACTTTAAGACGAACAAGCAAGCCTGCAGGTAAAGACATGACATCAAGACGACGCATGTCTCGAGAAGGATCAAAGGACCCCTTCATCAAAAAAATGTTGGGACGTAGGAAGCCAAAAAATCCTAACAGACAAGCAGCACAAAATATATATAGCAGCCCAATCAACCAAAAATTTCTAACGCATGCGCAGATCAAAGTGAAATAGGCGCTTAGCTATAAAGCAGGAGCAGCTAGTTCACATGCAAGCGGTAAACAAGTGCTCAGATATCAATGATATGGCACAATAAAACTTAATTTTACAAAAATATCACTTTATGACAAGTTAAAACCTTGATGATAAGCCAGATTCGAAAAATATGCTAAAATAGGGCGACATTGAACTTTCCGTGAAATTCCAGGTAAGATTTTCCTTCTCGATCAAATGAGGTTTAAAAATAATTATCACATTACAAGATTATTTATCAATGAAAAAGAAACAATATTATTGCATTTAAAATAAAATGTATAACAGATCCTGAACGAAATAACTTTTCCTATCTCCATCTTTCGTAAACCTATACACAGTTTTCACAACATTCTAACAAAGTCGTTTACCTCAGCATAATGTCCATTGTTTGATATACCACATTGCTTACTGTCGACATTTACAGTTTGTCAAATTCACTTTAGAATTTCACAAAACCAGTTTGTGTGCATTATTTCCCTAACTTAACCCTCCGGCATGCGGAAAAAGAAAAGTAAGGGAGGTTACCCTAAAATCTCGATACTTCTGATTCGAAAGTAAACTTGCCTTGACAAGAATTAATAGTCTTGGATTCTTTTTGATAAAAACAACACTTTGAAATTAAGTCAGCATTGAAAATTGCTGGCCTAGGAAGTATGACATAAAATCAAGGTATACTACAAGGTAACAATAGGGATTTCCCTCTCAATTCAAAAACGTTTTATATATTATGTTCAGTAACAGTATTTGTTGTGGCAGTATTTGTGATCTATTGACATTTATAAATTAAAATAAAAGAGATCTTTGATAAACGAAATCACGTCAAACAAAAAATAACATTTCCTTTCTCTATCTTTGGTAGTTTTGTACACGGATTTTAACACATTCTGACGAAGTTGTTTACACTCGTTCGAAGGATTTGGGAAATGCAGCCGTTTCTGTTTTATCTTGACTTCCTTTGTATTCATAGCAATATCCTGTTGTACTGCAATCCACAAAATATTACACGGTGTCTGAATAGCAATACCTCTCAACTCTCCTTTAATATTAAACAGGTGTTTGATATACTGTCCAGTTCCATTTATCATGTAAATTGTCTGTGTTCTGCTGTCACCAATAACGATGTTTCCGAACGAGTCGTATGCTACAGCTGAGTTCCAAGCAGCTCCTGACATATTGTAGTAAAACAGAACATTCAGAGCTTTATCATACACAGCTATGTCCGACATCAACGGACCCATCTCATCAAGAACCCGAACAACCGCTAAATTACCGGTAACAGGACACTCGGTTATTTGCCATGGGACCATGTGCAGTAAGGAAACATCGGCGGCTTCATGACGAACAGTTCCTTCCTTTGTTAGTATTTTTAAAGCATTGAACAAACCTACCACCAAATTGTCTTCATTGGTCACATGTAAGCAAGTTGCGGCAACTAAATCTAACAGACGAAACCGTGCATGTGGTAAAAATGATGGCGGAGTCAACTCGTAAATGGAGAGGGCACTGAGGTTTTTTGAAATCAGCCACAGACTGTCCGTCTTGGGGGATAAACTTATGTCTTGGATATCCTGATGGTGATTTAGACTTCTCTTCGTGGTACCGTCATGTAAAATCTGTGTGGTGTTTGATTTTTTGTCGAAAAACCACACACTACCATCAGGCGTCGGGACCAATGTCGCCATTTTTGTGCAATGCATTCGTACATAAATTGTTGTGAAATTGTAAACCATGAATACAAATAACACAAATATAACTAATAGGTGCACTATGGATACTGAACAAATTGGCTGTGAATTTTCGGTTCCTGATATATACTTAGGTGTACAGGTGTCTAGTGTTCCTATAACTTGCTGTATGTGCTGTGGGTTGTCGGTTCCAGGTTTATATTCTGGTGTACATAAGACGGGCATTCTGAAAGGTTCTCTTTTTAAACATTCTACATCCTTAAATTTAAAGAACACAAGCACAGGAGTCCCAGACTGCAGAACTTGTTTGCATTCTTTTGTCATCTGAATCAAACGTGCATACCTATTTCGTATTTTATCCTTGTACGCCTGAAGTAACTCAATGTTCATGTTTTTCTTTTCCTGACAGCTGGATTCAAGTTGGCTAATGTAACGATCAATATCTATTTTACACATTTTCCCACGTTGGTGCATTTGTCCGGGCAACACTGTGCCTAAATTGTGTTCAGTTTCTGCCACTTTCTCTTGAATCAATTGTAATACTTTTTGAAGTTCAGGAAGTTTATTTTCTTCAGTATCATTAACGAAATCAAGAAGCTTGCCTTTTTGCCGTGAGTTGACGTCTGTGATTTCCTCCAGTGTGTGATTCCTGTGTCCAGACACGCAACATGTTGTACATATGAGTTCATTACAATCACTACACACAAAAACGAACTCTTTGTTCCTGTGAATTAAACATTTAGTACTTCCTTCAGCCCGCACAGACGTTTGACCTATAACAGGACGTTTGTGCAAACCGGTAGCCATGTTGCAGTGACAATTCAATCGTACGGTAGTATCAATCAGAACGGCTAGATAAGGTAGCTAGGTAACGCGAGTTATTGTGTTCCTATTTGTGTGCAGGTAAAAACAGATTCTTCCCTTCTCATTGGTTAAAATCATATAAACAATTGTATTTGATCGTTTCTGTTTAAGACGGAGCTGAACTCGATCGTGTTCAGGACAGGAAGTTGTCTAGCTGCGATATGACGACGAGAGATTTTTTTTTATATATTGCGTCGTCAGAGCTACGAAGCGGTCCTATGCTAACTAATGGAGCAAAATCAAACGTGCTAATCTGTAAGATTGCATATAATTCACGCCTCAATATGAGTATAATGTTATCAAAATATTGCATCATTATTGAAAAAACGAATCCTTAGCAATGCAAAATCTCTATTACGAAATAACCAAATCCGTCTTGGGGGGGGGGGGGGAATAAAACGACCGCCATGAAAGATCACGCGTGATGTTATCTCAATGATCCTTTCTATATATGGCCTGCATGGCCAAATATAGCATTACTACTGATGCCGCCATGTTTACTACAATTTCCATATTGGGTCATGACACCCATATTAGGACGTCTGACCTATATCGGAAGAGAGACGCACTTTTCAACATGGCGGTCAATTCAGATTTCGATTACGCATGCTACGTTAACTTGATAATTTAACGACATTTAAAGCAGAGTTTAACTTCAAGTTGTTCAGGATGTCAACCGGAATAGTCCATACTACAACCTTTTTTATGGATGCGGACCAATGTGCTGTCAATTAATTCTCAAATCGCCCCGGTGTGATTCACACCGGGCTTACTCCATACAAGGCATGGGATCGATTTAATACCCGGCCGGGACAGATGAGGTCAGGTATTAACATTAGTACTAGAAGTTGTCGTTCCACCTACACCCTTGTCTCTGCAGAGAAGTCTAGAAAACTATAATAATACAGTAGGCGTGACTCATTGCGGTTTCACAAACACGGAGTCCACCACGCCACCCCTAGAGGCCATTGGTAGGATTTATCCGTAAACGAAATATTTAGTTCACAAACTACTGGCCCACACAGAGAATGTAAATACCACATCTTTTGCGAATTCCGTAAAAAACGTGTCTTACGTTCCAGATTCCTTGAAAAGTAACACTGACTAAATAACCATCACTGCAAATTCGTCGAGATTTTGAAAAGATATAATGAAAACCCTGTCGCTGGTGAGAACTAGACTCATTCTGGACAAATGATGGCCAAATATTCATTAACGTCGAGGATAGACCCCAGCAAAGATTAGTTCTCATGATGACCTGTATTATAGCCGTTCCATCAATGAGCCCCCAACTTGTGCGATTCGTTCCCCTGTCTTATCTTAATGTGTGAACCACAAGTACAAAGTCGAAATTGTACCTCCTGAACATGTGTACACACATGTCTTTCAGTGCACTGAAGCTATCGTTATCTTCAATCCAATGTTTTATCTTAACATATAATCACAGGTTATTTAATACATTTGTATATATAGAATAATTACATCTACCATAGTTAAATAATCTTATGTACCAAAGAAGATGTATCTTAATAAATGCTAACAATAAAGATGAATGATAACCACTGTTGTATGATCATAAATGGGTGTAGATATAGATTTATGATAATCACTGGTGTATGGTCATCAGTGAGTGTATATATGGATGTATGATAATCACTGGTGTATGATCATCAGTGAGTGTAGATACAGATGTATGATAATCACTGTTGTATGATCATCAGTGATTTTAGATATAGATGTATGATAATCACGTGTGTATGATCATCAGTGACTGTATATACAAATGTATGATAATCACTGGTGTATGTTCATCAATGCGTGTAGATATAGAGGTATGATAATCACTGGGGTATAACCATCAGTGAGTGTAGATATAGATGCATGGTAATCACTGTTGTATGTTCATCAGTGAGTGTAGATATAGATGTATGGTAATCACTGATGTATGATCATCAGTGAGTGTAGATACAGATGTATGATAATCACTGGGGCATGATCATCAGT
This sequence comes from Mizuhopecten yessoensis, assembly GCF_002113885.1. Classification (NCBI taxonomy): domain Eukaryota; kingdom Metazoa; phylum Mollusca; class Bivalvia; order Pectinida; family Pectinidae; genus Mizuhopecten; species Mizuhopecten yessoensis. The sequence continues at coordinate 3,056,017 of NW_018408902.1, read as the reverse complement.
GAGTGTAAATATATATGTATGATAATCACTAGTGTATGATCGTCAGTGAGTGTAGATACAAATGTATGATAATCACTGGTGTATGTTCATCAATGAGTGTAGATATAAATGTATGATAATCACTGGTGTATGATCATCAGTATCAATTAATGAATCCTATGATATATAATTCTTTGTTGAGAATAATAATGATGATTTTGATTTACTAAAGTTGCCATATGAATACACATACGATTGTAAAAATAGGTCCAAAGTAGTAAAAGGTCAGGAGGTAGATTCATTGTATACAAGGAAGAATTGAAATCTTAACCGCACTTTTTGATATTTTGATAATGCTTCAGATTATGTTCAAGTGATAAAGGTGTCGAAAAGTATCATGTGCTTAGACAGTGATATGCTATTGGGATGTAAATACATTCCTTCAACACCTCAAGAAATAGAACAAGAAATCAGTGATTTGTCTGCAAGTGCTTGTTAGATAACATTAATTGGTTATCTAAATATCCAAACTCAGTGAAAAGAGGATTTTGTTTATGACGATACACGTATATAAATACTTAAACGACTTGCGAAAACTAAACAAGTCAGTGGAAGTAACCTGCTTGATTTTGTAATGAAAATAACAGATATAAAGGACAAACTAGTTGGTTAGACGACATGTAGTGATAGCAGTGTTATTGATAACTTTTCATCCGGTATGTTTTGATAATATGTGGTACCAGGAAACATCAAGAGGAAAGGGTAAAAATAGTGTAATAAGATTGAAGCCCCATAAGCTATAGAGTACTACTGCATCAGCTATAATCGCGAGGAAGAGTTCCACTCTTGAGCTTTCTCTACTTAGAGTAATCTCCCTTCTATGCTTTGAGGCCCATTAATTGGACACTAATTTTGATGCCGAGCCTGTATAATTCCTGTATGGCAAGTGGTTAAGTGTTTTGATGGAATTCCATAACATAAACAAAAGACAAAAATAGAATTTCAATACTTTACTACAAGTTTGAAAATAAAATAATTGACTGTAAGAAATTACAATACCAATACATAGGAATATAGTTATGATGTAAGCAGTATTATTCCCCAATTGAAATTTCCCTGCATTCGTTACACCAAGAGGTGCATAAATGACGCAGAGAAAATGCAATAATAATTAAATTAAAATACATTCAATGTTCTAAACACTCATCTGTTCAAAAGTAATAACACGTTATTTGATCAGTGCTCCTAAAATTAACATGATGCAAGCATTAAACTACCACAAAAGGCCCTGGTGCTTTATAGTTCACCTGGAATTTTTATTTCAATTTGAAACCTGTTGCATATTGTACACTTATTTCTCTCAAGACTTAATCTCTGTAACATTGAAACTAGGTCCAGGTCATTTATATTTAGCAAACTAGTTTGGGCTCTATCCCAAAAACCTTAAAGAAAAATACCATGACTCTGAGCCCTTCCGTTCTACAGAAGATGTTTGAAGTTTTGATATAATAATAACACCTCTGTGACACAGAAAAGTAGGTCAAGGGGATATTTTTTATTTGATGGATCCTCGCAAAGAAGCTTTATCGCCAGATATCATGACTGTGGGCCTTTTAGATCTTCAGAGTAACTCGTTTGGATGTTACGACATAATTGAACCCTTTGACCTTATAATTTTGTAGAGGTCATAATTAAAATTGCATCCAGATTTATGTTATGAAGCTTCTACCTAATATCATCTTTCTACAATGTTTGATTATTCACAAGGCGGCGTTTAAAATGTTTGACATGGTTAACCCATGTGACATTTTTTAAAAGAAGGTGAAGAGAATATTTTTGCAAACTTTGTTGGGCTTTATTCAAGGAAGATACAAGCCCAATATCATGACTCTAGGCTTTGCAGTTTTTCAGAAGAATGTGTTTTATTTTGTTGACATATTTGACCCCGGTGACTTTGCAAGTAGATCATGGTAACTTTTTCCACGAACTTTGTCGGGCTTCATCCCGTGTAGCTACCAGCCAAATATGACAATGCTTTCGGTTCTTCAGTAGCTGCTACTGAATTATTAACATGATTAACTTATGTGACCTTGAAAGTAGGTCAAGGTCGTGTTTGTCGCATACGTTGTAGGGTTTATCCCAGCTCTCTACCAGAAAAATAGCATGACTAGGCCTGCCGGTTTTACAGAGGAAGGCGTTTAAAGCAAAAGTAGGCGACGGACACACAGATAGACGACGGATGCTTCACCACGGTATAAGCTTTTAACATAAAACTTGGCTAAATTATTTTGAAGTATTTGTTAACAACAATTTAACACTATGGTAATATGGCATTGCTTTAGTTATGTATTTATTAAGGAAAGTGATAACCAATATCCATATCAGCAATACAATTTGACATTAATAATATATATTGTTTGTCAGCTTTCATTGTGGTGGTAGCTTATATATAATGCATTACCTGCAGTAGGATTATTAACGCCGGAAATGGACTTTAGTGGTAAAATTTAAGATCCAAGGCTAGATGAATTTTTAGAATGGGACTGGAATGATTGAAAATGTTCATTTCTCTAGTGAGGCAGAATGCTTGTTATATGTTTTAACAAGTGCCTACTATTCTACCTAATTATTTTAAATGTGTATAGTAACCTCTTGTACATGTACTACATGATGTGATTGTTTGGCATTTAACCTATGAGTCGGATGGCTTTCGGAAATAAAGAAACTGAACTGATTTATCCTGTAAAACAGCAATAAAGGGCAACACCACTATCCGACCTCGCAAATATCGGTACTTTAGTTTTTAGAGCCGGTGATATCTGATAAAGTCAGATAAAATGTGTCACCCTACATTTACAATTTATTTTCAAAATAATTGATCGACCTATTACGAAGTCGTGTTGACACGTTCCAAGGGGAATAATCACGTTCAAGAGGAAAGGCACAATATTTGTATCTTAAAATAAAAATAAAACCTGTCTTGTTCCCCTTGCACGTTAATTTATTTATTAAATAAAAGGAGTATTTGCAGTGTGGTAAATTCACTAAATAGGTAGGATGTAATGCATGTAATGGCTAATATAACAAGTCTAAGAGTTATCTCTCACTAAAGCCTCGGCACGAGGGAAAGACAATTTACCTTAAAATCTCGATAAGCCAAATTGGAAAATAGGCTGAAATAGGTCGACCTTGATCAAATGAGGTTTAAGAGATAATTATCACATAAAACGATTTTTTTATTGAAGAAAAAGAAACTATATTATTGCATTTAAAAACAAGATACATGACAGATCTTAAACACAGTTTTCACAAAATTCTAACAAAGTTGTTTACACT
>NW_018408902.1:3008173-3046964 GCF_002113885.1 Mizuhopecten yessoensis | reverse complement strand
ATGTATGATAATCACTTGTCACTGGTGTATGATCATCAGTGAGTGAAGATATATATGCATGATAATCAGTGGTGTATGATCATCAATGAGTGTAGACATATGTGTATGATAATCATTGGTGTATTATCATGAGTGAGTGTAGATATAGATGTATGGTAATCACTGATGTATGATCATCAGTGAGTGTAGATACAGATGTATGATAATCACTGGTGTATGTTCATCAGTGAGTGTAGATACAGATGTATGATAATCACTGTTGTATGATCGTCAGTGATTGTAGATATAGATGTATGATAATCACGTGTGTATGATCATCAGTGAGTGTATATACAAATGTATGATAATCACTTGTCACTGGTGTATGATCATCAGTGAGTGAAGATATATATGCATGATAATCAGTGGTGTATGATCATCAATGAGTGTAGACATATGTGTATGATAATCATTGGTGTATTATCATGAGTGAGTGTAGATATAGATGTATGGTAATCACTGATGTATGATCATCAGTGAGTGTAGATACAGATGTATGATAATCACTGGTGTATGTTCATCAGTGAGTGTAGATACAGATGTATGATAATCACTGTTGTATGATCGTCAGTGATTGTAGATATAGATGTATGATAATCACGTGTGTATGATCATCAGTGAGTGTATATACAAATGTATGATAATCACTTGTCACTGGTGTATGATCATCAGTGAGTGAAGATATATATGCATGATAATCAGTGGTGTATGATCATCAATGAGTGTAGACATATGTGTATGATAATCATTGGTGTATTATCATGAGTGAGTGTAGATATAGATGTATGGTAATCACTGATGTATGATCATCAGTGAGTGTAGATACAGATGTATTATAATCACTGGTGTATGATCATCAGTGAGTGTAGACATATATGTATGATAATCACTGATGTATGGTAATTTGTTAGTTTAGATATAAATGTTTCATAATAACTGGTGTATGACCATTGCTAAATGTAAAATTACATCAACTTAATGTATAAACATTTTAAATATGAACTGTATATGACGTCATCAAGCATGGAAATGAACGGCGTTGTGTCAGGCATAGAAATGGGATCAAATGCTTAAACATAATGCACATTGATTTATGGTAGTAAATGTTTGATCAGTGATAATAATTGGTCATGGACGCATGGTAATTAATCGAAACCAATCGAATAACTGCTTTTAAGCTTGTCATGATATTTTAAGGGGGTAGAGAGTATGTGTTTCGAGAATGGAACATTTCGATCTCTGAAAGGTGGAGACTAATCCCAAACTTAACGACATGATTTCGTTCAACTGTCCAATATAAACAACCCTACTATACGTGTATGCTGACACAATATTTATTACCAAGGCGTGTTTCGTTACTCTATCAGATTTTTAAGGAAGAAGGAAATAATAATTTAACTGTCGAAACTGGAAGTTGGAGTGATATACCAAGACATGAACGTATTTGTCAATTATGTAATGTAAGAGATATCGGAGGCGAATTCAACCATATATTTGAATGTTCGGCATTAGATAATGAAAGAAAAAATCCTATCCTCTTAGTTATAGTGTCTTATCTATTGAAGTTATAATGACATCTAAAAGAAAGACATTCCTAAAATAATTATGTACTTTTATCAAAAAACAAATTCTGTCTGTTCCCCTACATGAAATTATCTATTATTTGTAACTCCAGTACACCTCTGTTTAGATGGCACTGTATCCCTCTGTATAATCACGCATGCTTACCATTGTACACTTTGTATTTACATATCTCTATATACCATTGTAAGTCAAAGGTGTTGAGATAAAAAAATAAGTTTGACGTTAATATTAAAGGTAAAGATATCTATAATCACGACATGATTAGTGTTAATCTTAAAATGTATTCCTCTTTAACAAATAAGTTATAAGGAATATTTCGCACTACATTTTAATCTCTGAATTTGTAAAATTGTATAGACATATCTAATCGACTAATTGGGATTGCCTATTTTAGTTTTCTACTTCTCCGGGAGAAATGTGTACGGTTTTCACTGCTAAATGTTAAGATATGGCACGTGCTTGTATTTCTATCAAATTACGATCTGTTACATCAAACGACAAGCCAGGTTTACAGCAGACGGAGACGCGAAATAACGAAAGAGTTACGATGCAAAAACAGATCAAACGATTTTTCCAGGAAAGTTTATTAAATACAATATAGTAAACAACGAAACTGTGTTAAAATTTTAATGATAATGAGAAAGGAATTATTTTATACTAACATTAATGGGTCATTAGGCAATTATATTTCAACAAGTCAAAATATTGTTCTTGGAAAATTAAAATAAAACTGACTAAAACTGATAATTCGTCAAATATAGTACCGCCAATGGTAAACTCCCCTACCAATTAAATTGATACCGGAGATGAAAATAGCGAATGCCCTTAATGACTAATTTGTTTCTATATCCCTTATATATTTCAGACTGGTTTTCCATCAGGTTATTTAACAGAATATCAATAAAAAGGAAAATATCACAACGTATGTGTCAACCTTGATAAATACTATGTTTTTGTGCAAGCCAATAACCACAATCATGTTGTCCTGAGGCCGACGTGCCTTTCCATGGCTAGGTAAAGAGAAAATAAGCTCCGCATGACCTAGGTACATGTATATAGATATACTTTTGAAAATATGTCATTTCGTAACATTTAGTTGCGTCTCAACAGTGATTGAAATGTTATAAGTCCAGTGAACGATTTCTATGAAAACATCAGCCTTCATGCCCTTTTTTTGGCTATGTAAACTCGCTATGGAGCATTTTAAAGGGACAATTTAGTGAAGTAAGCATTTTTTGTAACCTTGTTACAAAACTCTTCATGATTATATAGTTTGATACTCCCTATGAACAATTCATGTCGAGAAATTGACAAGAGACAATGTTTTCTTGGCATTTTTAATCCGTAATGGAGAAATCCTTAACTGTACAGCCGTACGTTTTAGCGGCAGCTGTCGGTGAATTCCAGCCGAGGAGAGAAGGTAATGCATTTACTCTGAATCAAAATCATCTTTCAACATCATTTTAATCCCCAACGTCGCTATAAATGATCGAGTGATCTTTTGATATCGTACTTTCTGCGGTTTGAAATTCTTTCTGCGGCACCCTCTCAGTGCGTGCATGCTCTAATTGAACCTGTTCGTTATTATTCAAATCCAAATGTGAACAGAAATATTTGATGAGAGGTATATATTATGATATTTATAATTCAAGAATGTGTTATGTGTGAACTCAGACTCATAACTGAGAGTGTTGTCGGTCGACAGTGTAGTACTATACAAGATGAAACTGACCACACTGGACGTGGGCTTCAGCACGGGTCATTATCAACTACGCAAACTTTCGTTAGGAGATATATATTTTCAGTTTCGACTTGATTTTCAGGTTTAAAAAAAACTTACTTCACTAAATTGTCCCTTCAATAGCTAATGTGCAAGTTCAGTATATTAAAATTACCATATTTAAGTTCAGATTTTTAATTGAATGTGATTCGGGCGAAATATTTTTTGGGTGCAAAGTTTTTGAGGTGAATCGTCTGTAATTCGAAATTCCTGTGATAATTCCGTCAGAACGTCGGCAGAATCTTGCATCCGGAATTTTCCACAATTTTACGAACATTATGTGAATAAAAGAGGTCTACATCTTCATAGATGTCTCATGAACTCAGATGAAGATATAAAATATATAAATAAAATATATACAATATTGCCAAACATAAAACAAGCAAACGCGACAGCCAGTCAACGACCTCAAGATACACAAAAATTAACCTAATTTGTTTTTAAAAATTATATTTGATAATTTTTCTTGAACTGATATTAATCTATCTAGTTGGCTCGGATGGAATCGTTTTATGTAGGGGGAAACCGGAGAAAAACGACGTGGGTGGGCCGGTGACCCGATACCTTTATCGGGGAATCAAACCCCAGTTGCCTTGATGAACTTACCCGACCACCTCCAAGATGGTGGAAGGCCGGCGACTCGGATAGGTCCAGATGCCACCGTTTACATACCTGCTCACTTTAAAAGATCGTTGTCTATGTCCCGAATATTATTTCCACGTAAACTGAAAATTTGAAGCGACTGTAATATGTAAGCGAAACCAAGTACCGCACGAATAATTTCAATTGAGATGTTTGTATCTGGAAAATAAGATGCGGGTAATCACAGACTTTGATCTAATTTAATTATATTAAAGCTAAACTGCAGCTTTACGAACCATGTTGATCGTTCAACGGGAGATAACTCCCAAATGGGTATGGTACTCGAAGCATAAATGTCTCGATATGTGGATTCGGTGTCATTCTTGTGTCACTTACATTTTTAGCGATCATTTTATCGTTTTAAGAAATAGAAAGCATAAAATTTCGTCACATATGATATTTTCATGTATTAAGAGAGAAGTAATCATTTTGAGATGTAGGTACCAAACACAACTTTCATTTTGTTCAAACTGAATAAATGCGAGTAACTATCGAAACAGGAGTTATCTACCTTGAACGGTAAATTCTCTGTTGTATTTCTCCTTTGGTCTGGAGATGCTACACTAAAGGGTTATTAATCTTTTGATTTATTTTGATTTCGTGTCTCCAATTCTGAATGTTGTGACGTTTGACAAACCATAGCGGGGAGTGTTTGACAATTGTATTGACTATTGACTCAATTAGTTGATGTGAGGATTTAAACGACGATATACCCTATTTTGACAACCAAACAGACGCGTACGTCCCTTACTGAAAATTATAATAACAGAACAAGAGGTTTTAGATATAATCAATATTTTAGACACTAATAAAGCTGCTGGTCCTGACGGCATCAGTCATAAAATGTTAAAAATGGTATCCAATGAAATATCTGCACAACTCACGAACTCATCGAACTCTATCATAGCATACTTACAACACTGGAGAATCGTGAATATACTGCTCTTGTTTTTTGTGACTTTTCTAAAGCATTCGACCGAGTCTGGCATAAAGGTCTATTAATTAAATTAGAAAAATACAGGATAAAAGGTAAACTTTTAGATTGGATTAAAAACTACTTAAGTAACAGACGCCAGTCAGTGGTACTAAAAATGCTATATCATCTGAAGCATCTATCAAAGCCGGAGTTCCTCAAGGTTCAGTGTTAGGGCCACTTCTTTTTCTTGTAATATATCAACGATATTTCAAATACACTACTATCAATGACTAGACTTTTTGCTGACGACACCGCATTAGCACACTCTTCTAAAAACTTACACGATATAAAACAAGTAATCAACTATGACATGGAACAATTAAACCTTTGGTCAAATAAATGGTTAATGAATTTCAACCCAAATAAAACCGAAATACTCCTTATTTCTAACACAAAGATACATTCTAACCCACAATTTCTTTTCGACAATACACTTATCCCTATTGTTAAAAACCACAAACACCTAGGAGTCATCATTAGTAACAACGGCACATGGAACTCTCACATGGAACTCTCACATTGAACATATACTTACAAACACTACAAAGTACATTGCAACTTTAAGGAAATTAAAATGCATCCTAAATAGAAAAAACTTGGAAAAATATACCTTGTTTTTAAAAGACCACTATTTGAATATGTCTGTGAAGTATGGGACAATTGTAATATCACATTTTCGAATAAATTAGAGAACATGCAGTATGAAGCAGGTCGAATAATGACTGGATTGCCTATTTTTACAACAAAAAATAATAATTTATTTACAGAGAGCTCGGATGGAAATCATTGACAGATAGACGCAGGATTAGAAAATTATTCATGTTTTATAATATTTATCATGATAATTCCCCCCATTTCTAAAATCTCTTCTACCACCTATTGTGTCAAACTTCTCTAACTATAATATTAGAAACAGGAATAACTTATACTATAAACCAATACTATAGACAGCAAGTCATAAAATAATCCTTCATACCAAGTACTTCAGACTCTAGGAATAATCTACCAATAGAAACAAAGTCAGGGACGTAATATAACCAGGCGTACGCACGGACGCACGGGCTTCCACGTAATTTTTTCAAGTATACTTTTAACAAGGATCACATCGTAGAACTATATGTGATAAACTTTAACAACTCATATAATCCTGGGCCTTCAGTGAATTCATTATCTCATTGATATTGTTTCTTTCATTGATTATTTAAAGAAAATGTTTCTTGTTCATATGGAACTAATTATTACGCCTTTGAAAAAAAATACTACAAGCCAAATATGAAAATGATAGGTATTTTATGTCTCAAACTGCACCAGAATGGGTTCCAGATTCCGAAAAAATCTCGGNACTCCGCGCTTCGCGCTTCGTATGCTTCCACATACTCATAGTCCTGGTTACGTCCCTGAAAGTCATCAGAATCCATTGAATAATTTAAAACTCTTACTCAACCTTAAGTCACAACCCCTTCTTATATTAAATGTTTTCTTGAATATGGGTCCAGAAACTGCGGTAGATCTTTAAATTACGACCTTTATAAAGCTCACCTTCGAGACAACTCTACTTGTGACTACAGAAATGACTTGGAAGACTCTTCCCATTTCTTACTAAATTGTAAAATATTTGATCAATCCCGTAATATAATGCTTCAATCCCTCGACTGGTATAACGAAATCACTGTTGAACACCTTCTCTTCGGAGATGCAAATCTTGACTACAATCTAAACCATTCAAATTTGTAGGTCTGTTCAACTGTTCATTTTTAGCTCCAAATGGTTTAAGATATAATACCCAACAGTCATATTGAATAACCAGGATACCTACTTCGACTATTACCATCTGTCTCTCCCCTCCACATTCTCTCTTATTCCAGCCCCTCTCCCTTTTTCCAACACCAACGATCTCTGTGTACTAACTTCAATCATAGCGTCCATCAATATCATAACCGTTTCCATATGACAAAGAGCGCGTGTCCGGTTTTCCTAATCTAGTTGGCTAAGTATGTAAGGCAGGAATTCACAGAAGGACTTGAAGTGACACAGGTCAGGAGAAAGGCAAACGCGGCACGGCATGTGATTGACCTTTAGAAAAGCAGAAGGATATGTGTGTATAGATTAGGTATACTACTTACGCCGACTCTATTAGGAAAATCACACACGCGATCTCAAGTAAACTCTCCGAATACATATATAACTATACGTTGGTGTCCCTAATCCTATCATTACCTCTTTTGCTGTAACCCATCTTTGACATCTTAAATATATATATACTATTATAAATTTGTTTTAGGCTATTACGTGACACATTAGTTTTGTATACAAATTTTCTGTTACGGAAAGGACGTTAGTAAGTTGCAATAACTTTTGTCCAATCCATTTGTCTTTTGTTGCAATAAAATTTATTTTAACTAATTTAAACCAGAGCACGATTCTCGAAAGTGAGTTCACGTCAGGGTCCGTCAAATCAAACCAAATCAATCACATCAAATCGTTTTATTCCTGTGATAAGAGATTACAAATAAAGAGTAAAACGGACATAGCTTCTATAAGATAGTTACTATCTCAACATCGATCATAATAGTCACATTTCAGGACGGTCCCTTATATTAGAGACAGTCTATTACACAAATGCACAGAATTCATCTGTAGAATAAGATGGCAGCCTTCTTCAAGAAGTCAGCGAAATCTTGAATAAAAGTAATATACTGGTCATCGCTCACAAAGTACGATTAAAATGTTTCTTACCGCTTTCCTAATAGTAATCTCCGGAAATGTTCACGAGAGAGATTGTCAAGGTATACACCGGCATCTCCTATCCTACGAGTCATGGAAGCTATTCTCTCACAAAGGTTGGCACCACACGTCCAAACAAAATGTAGGATATAGTCTATATAGTACTCTTAACATATGTTACAGAGACACTCATTCCATGTGGATGCTGTAGTTCACATTTTTATAACATTTCTGGTGGATTCACATGGTATTGTCTATAGCAATATACGGAGTACAGTATGTATTATGATTATTCCGGTATCTTAAAAAGTTAACTTTCGCATGTAGTCTTTAATTCAATAAAATGTTCTCAGTATTGCTGATTGAAGTTTTGATTATTCTTTTGCAGGACTGCTTTGACAGAAATTGCACACTCCCCCAACATTAACACTCCGGCCTTCCACGCAGGCGGCCGGATTTCGATCCCCGAAGTCGTCGTACGCATGGGTATTCAAAGAAAGTGTTTTTGTCCTGCCCAAACAAATTGGTCTGGGATGGATGTTGCGGTATCTGTGCTGTAACATTCAAGTGAGGTGGCACTATAAATGATGCCGTTGGAAGCACGGTCCCACTACAAACAGGGCACATTACATCTCCAGCACACACGCAGGCATGCACACAAAGGGAGATATTAGCCAGGTGGCATAGGACTAGTAGTTAGCGCCTGATAAGGCAGCTCCTGCGAATTCCTCAAAAATTGTATTGATTAATGTATATGCTAATTGTATTAATTGTATATCCATGTATTGTAAAGCGCTTTAAGGTGGCTAATGATAGCGAGATAGAAAAGAAAGAAGAACAAAGGCCGAGCAGTGAAGACGGTAAACAGTGTGTGGTGTACGTTTTCGCTAGTATAGCTATTTGTATAAAGTTTCCTGATAATGTGAGTAGACCAGCTTGTAGCTGATGCACATTTATGTGCTCATTTCCAGTGACAATTCCATACAATTTGTACTTTTGCTAAAATTCACAGTGCCTGTTTGCCATACACATGTACATTATCGTACAGGTGTGAAATACAGGTGAGAACTCTCGTGCTCATCGTGTCGGTGTACTTTTGTTTACTAGTTAGAAACATGTCGCAATAGAAGTCCAGTCTGTTCTCGAGTCCAGTAATTCCTGACAGTAAGCGGAAAACTATGAGTAGTCCCTTGAATCTTGAGAATGTGGAGAATACACGCTCCTCCATATACACCTCACCTCCATCCTAGACCACTCATTCACCTCCATTCTCGCCCTGCCCCACGGGATTGATGCCCCTACCCTCGGGCTCATCATCGTCGTTATTGGGTACTGACACTTCCCAACAGTCTTTGTTTACACCTGAATTCCTAACCCCTTTCTCTGAGCTGTTAGCACCAAAACTGGCCAATATTGTGTTGGAAATGTTACTCGTTTCGTTTAAACCAGAAATAGACAAGCAAGTTAAAAAGACCCTTACAGACAACGAATTCATCAAACCTTCTTAGGTCATTAGATGTACACAAGGCCACTGGTCTTGATGAAATCAGTTGTAAATTGTTGAAGGCAGCAAGCTCTCAAAATTCATCTTCACTGACATATACATTAAATTTGAGTGTCACCACAGGTAAATTTCCAAGTCAGTGAAAAATTTCAAAAGTTATTCCACTTCATAAAGGTGGAGCAATGACTGACATTTCTAATTATAGACCAGTGTCTATTTTACCAGTTTTATCAAGAAAATTTGAAAGACACATTCATAATAGTTTTTATAAGTATATTAATGAACATAATCTTCTTGTTTCCTCACAGTCAGGGTTCCGTAAGCATCATTCTTGCGAGACTGCCTTACTCAGTATTGTTAATAAGTGGGCAAAGGAAATTGACAAAGGAAATGTCAATGGTGTTATTTTTATAGATTAATACATATATAACTGTGTACTCTTTACCCCTATAAATAGTTCTAACTATTTCTATTGTACAGGATGAGTTACAAACTGATCTAAGTAAAGTGCAAGACTGGTGTAATGAGAATAAAATGATTCTAAATAGGAATAAAACGAAATGTATGGTTATTGCCACAAAACAGAAACTTAACAGAATAGATGATGCTCTAAGCCTAATATTAGATCAGGAATGAATTGCACAAGTAAAGAGTGAAAAACTTCTTGGTGTAAAAATTGACAACAGTTTATCTTGGTTAGATCACATAGCATCTGTTGTTTCAAAGATTAACAGTGGTTTGGGTTTACTTCGACGCATCCGTCAATAAGTGTTCAGCTAGACTTAAATGTTTTCATGCATGTATTTTCCCCCACTTCATGTACAGTAGCACAGTATGGAGCGGATGCTCTTTAAATCTTCTACAAAAACTGTCAAAAGCGCAGAAACAAGCTGCAAGATTACTGTTGGATGCTCCATTTGATACACCATCAGTAGAAATGTTTTCTTCATTAGGGTGGTTACCAATTGGCGAATATTTGAAATTCAAAAGAGGTGTTATGGTGTACAAATGTATAAATAATCTAGTTCCAGGATATCTTTCTAATCAATTTAATTTGTCTAACAACAGATATACTAGATCAGCATCCCAAAACTCTGTCAAGGTACCCAAACACCGTACCACATTTTATTCCAAATACTTTTTGGTACAAGGGAGCCAAATTTGGATTAATTTACCGGTTGAAGTACGACTCTCTTCCTCCTTGACAAAATTCAAACAAAAAATGATTGGTAACATTAAGAATGCGGTTTAATTGACTTTTATTTTTACTATTATACTTTTTAGATACAGCTTTGATTTGTTTTATTTTCGCTATATTAGCGTGTATTCTGTCAATTTTTAGCTTTTGCTACATTAGCATATATGTAAATTAGACAATTTGTCTTTTAATGAAAACCATAATGGGTTAAGCACGGAATATATTTCGTGCTTCTGTGATAATTTTATTGTAATTGTATTGAACGACCGTTTAAATTATGAAATAACTGTGATATGAATTGCTGTTTTAGTAGACCAACAATTATTTTATGTACATTTATTTGCTGTGATACTACTTTGTCTTTTAACTAACCAATTTTACTAACAGAGTACCCCGTGGAAGATTAGCTTTGCTAAACAGGTTTTGTATCCTCAATAAATAAAGTTTATTATTATTATTATAAACCCGCCATCGACTCTCATACTTTTGAATGTCTTCAGTTTGATCTTGATGAGCAGCAACAATACACGAGGGGTGCATTACAATTTCACAATGTACCGGCGGTGAGCCACTTGACCAATTTGATACTTACCAAGCAGTCACTGACATGTGTACAAAGATCAATGTTCCCCTTGGAAAAAATGATATATCCAGATCCCACACCATTAGTAGGATACGTGACAAAAAAGTAAATGTCCGGTTTCTCCGATATACTGACCGCCAAAGGGTATTCAAAGCGAAATCCGGCCTGAAAAACCACTTCAAGGAGGAAAACGTCTATATAACTGAGTGCTTGACCCCCTATCGACAAGGAATCGTAAACGAGCTTGGTAAGTTATGGAGGGATAACCTAATTGCTACCCACTGGACAATGGACGGTCGAATATTTGTTAAAAAACTAGAAAATGTCTGTAAGACATAAATGCCCCCGCTGCCATGTGAAATTAGTTTCAGTGTTCTATAAAAGGTTACAACCACTTTGATCTTGATACCCTGAAACATGCACACACACAAGGTACTACACTTAAAGTTGATTTTAATATTCATATGGGTTTTTTCTGTATGTTATAACAAATTGAATGAAGTTGCTAAGTGTTGAAATTAAATCAGTAGATTATTTTCTATATAAAGCAACAGTGACCTTGGCCTTGACCTTGGAACCCTGAAACACAACAATGTCCGAAGTATACTCATACTTGATCTTTGCATATAGTTTGACCAAAATCCATGAAAGAATGAAGTTGCTAAGTGTTTAAATTGAATCGGTTGATGATTTTCTATATATAGCAAGTGTGACCTTGGCCTTAACCTTGGATCCTAGAAATACAACGATGTCCGAAGTATACTCATACTTGACCTTTGTATAAAGTTTGACCAAAATCTGTCAAAGAATGAAGTTGCTAAGTGTTTACATTGAATCGGCAATCCGTTCCTGAAATCGTCATGCTGCAATTTCTTATAGAAACATTTATAGCAAACCGTCTCACATAATTACATATACACATTATTCCCCCGCTTCACGGTGTATTCCGTCTTTGCGTATTGCAGAGTTATCTTCTCTTGGGAACAGGTATTGATTGTTACGTCATTGGTTTGTGCGAGAAAATTACGTCGTTTTCTCAAAACTGGATGACGTTACTCTCACAAACAAGTGACGTAACAATCAATACCTGCTCCCAAGAGAAGATAACTCTGCAATACGCAAAGACGGAATATGTACATGCATATGAAAAAATGTGCTGAACTTCCTTACTTATGACGTTTGTTTGTTGCGATATTTAAAAAAATAAAATAATGTCATACATTGTGTTGCGTGAACATGATCTATATTGAATTAAAAAAAAAAATCCGAACATCTGAATTATACCGTGAATCATGGCCACGTTATATGTTTATATGTACAAATACATATATAACTGTGTACACTTTACCCCTATAAATAGTTCTAACTCGTCCTTAAAATAGTTAATACTGGTGTCGAAATGTAGAAATTGGGTGGCTACCATTGTCAAAACGAAGAGAAATCAGAAAACTGTCCCTCCTTTATACTATTAAACATGGCACTGCACCCTCATCTGACCCATTATAACTTAAGAAATTCTCAGCAATTACGGCAGCAACGGTATAGACTCCAAACTATGCGCAACTCTTTCTTTCCTTCAACTGTTGATCTTTGGAATAGTTTAGATACAACCATAAGCACTCCTAAACTCAGAACTCGTTCAAATCAAATATAGATAAGTTGAATAATGTGATAACTAAACGTAATCCATGCTGTCTCAATTTTGGTCCGCGTAGGCTTAATATTCTTCATTGTAGATTAAGAAACAGAGCAAGTACTCTCAATTATGATTTTTTAAGAGACAATCTTACTTTTTCAGCACAATGTGAATGTGGCCACACGTGCGAGGACTCGTGTCACTTCTTCTTCACATGCCCTAAATACCACATCCTACGCCTTTCCTAATTGCAGGATTAAGCATGGTATCCCGTAGATGTCATAGGTGATATAGATTTAAATAATGAGGCAAACTCAAACAGTGCACGAACGGTTCAAGTCTATATCGACGGACTGGCAGGTTTTGACATTTCCGAGCACGTCACCCNAATATGTTTACATAATTTTGAATAATTGTGTATCTGATCTGGCTGATATGGAGGAAGGGCTTTGAGAACACGGAACGAGTGGATCTACAGAGTACAGCTTTATGGAATGTGATGGACAAAGTTTATGAAAGTGTTGATTGATGTTTTTCCAGCCAGTCAGATTGCTGTTAATCAAATATTGTTTTAAACATTTACATGTGTTTGTATATTATATATATATTTAGGGGAAGATCCTACCTATCTTTTACCCTTCTTCTTCTTGCTTTCCTTCTCTCACTGTTTCTACTATATGATCAGATAAAGTTAATTCACTGCTGTCCATTATGTATTATACAACAGGAAAGGGCGTTACTAAGTTGGCAAAACTTGTGCTCAATCCTAATTGTCCTTATTTACGACAATAAAAATATGTTTAAACTAAAAAAAATAGGGCGCTAGGTATATTAAATGTTGTATATTATTATTATTATTAATATTAATATTTTTACAATATTTTCCAAATGTCCAGAATTAATCTCAGTTGGTGTTTTGCCTGTCTATCGATGTGTTGGTAGAGACGTGCCAAGAATATTTGTTTCGATGGTACTTAGGAATAAAATTTTCTTTCTGAGTCAACGTCAGGGTCTGTCATGATGATTACATCATTCTCCTTTTCCCCGCCAACAAACAGAATAGTTACATAAAAAGTCAGTGGCGTAGCTTGCCCTTGTTCGGAATTGGTTCGTTGAGGAGTGGGTCCAGGGCAGGGCCTTGGTAGGTGAGGGACAAGGGGGGTACAACAAGCAGTGTGTTTGTTTTTGTTTTTCCGATTGAGAATTCGTTAGATTTACCTGCGCCTGTAAATATCAATCACCATATACATGTATTATAAATCAGAAAAATGATCCTCACGGACGAAGAAATATAATAAAAAGAAAAATTCTCAACAACGAGTCTTTAGTACTTTCATCTCTTCTTTCCTAGTAGAGATGAAAGTACTAAAGACTCGTTGTTGAGTTTTTTTCTTTTTATAATATATATATATATATATATATAAAGAAAACATTGAGAAGTCCTTGTGTTGGAATTAAATATAAAAAACGTCATACTTTCTTGTGTAAACAACTAGGACCTCACAATGCCTGTTTTCAAAATAAACACAGTCTCCTGATGAACGGGGAATCAACCCGAGAAAGGCCTCGAGACGATATCTCTGTCTTTTGTTTTATTATATATATATGTAAATTGGAAAAGTACACATTTATCGTTTTTCTTCAATGTACATACAGATTATAAAAAAAATTGAAAATCTTAATTGTGATTGGAATTGAGTGTTAATATATACAGTTGTACCGCGGTACTTTCTGGATCAATGATCATACGGAGTATAATACCCACCCGCCTTTTTTTAACACAATAGCCAAATTATTCTTCGTGACGTCATTTTACTCCTATTGCATAATCGTCATATTTTCAAGACGTCATTTCCTACATTTAGCAGATACGCTACCTCATTTGGTATTTATTCTTTTTAATAAGTTGTTTTGTCCTGAGCAACCCAGATTTAATTAGTAATTCCATTTACCATGAATTATTGGTTGGATTTCGTCTATATTCAACTCTTTTAAGCGTGCTGGGAACCATATTAAACCATATGAATCGTAAACTATTGTGATCATTTAGAAAGATAAGGTTAAAAATAAATAAAAACGTCTTAATCAGTCCTTGGGAGCTACAACATATTTTAAATTTCTGATTCAGTGCTAAACAAATCTACAAAAAATAATCTCAGCACTTTATATGAAGAAAAACATGCGAATTTCTTTAAACCGACTCAAAAAGTTTATCTAAAAGTTAAAACGAGAGAAGGAGGAAAAACAGTTTAGCAGTCTGCTCACTCGTATCTCCGAGAACCTGGGATAAAGACGACAAACACAATAAAACAGAAGATAGAAATGACTAGTCAGCAAACTGGGCAACTCCAGAAGAGGCAGACCGTGCTTACCTCCCTTTGACCATACATAGAGAATAATAGGATACAATAGGATAAATAATGACACTCTGCCTCTATATCCATATCTTAATATATTTTAAACGTATTTATAAAATATTATTCATTAATTGTCATTTCCTGAGATTTCTTTATCCCGGCAAAATGATTGTATTTCAGTTCAAGTCTTTAATCGTTGGCGATGTAATAACATATTCGGGGAGACTGTTCCAGATTCCGACAACCCTAAAGCTAAATGAATATTTCCGAATATCATGCTTGAAATGATTTTTCCTGATTTTCTGTGCATGTCCTCTTGTTCTAGATGATGTATCAAACTCGAAGATTTGACCATGCCTTGATCTACATTTGTATCAAGCTTAGGAGTTACTGGGGGCAAATAATTAATTGGTCACTTGGATGATGGATCGGGATAATTTGAAAAAACCCGAAAGAGGCTTGCAAACTTTTACAACTTGTGAAACTTTTATAGGGTCTGGAATATTAATGGAGACCCTTTGTCGTTGTTTGTCATAAAGCTGATAAAGCGACATCACTGACATCATTTTAACTTCGAATTCTGGAATAGAAATGCTGTGCAAATAGTTTTCGAAATTCAATGATAAACAGTGTTAAAATTTAGGAATGTGAAATCAAATGATCTGATTATGAACTTATCTCCTTTCTGTATCTGGGGATGTCTGTTCTACATTAGCCCGAGATTCCGTAGGCCCTGCCATCAGACATCTAACTGTCAAAGTCTGGTGCCGGGGTCAGAGCAAACTCGGGCTAGGTGTAAAGTACCAATTTTTGATATGTTACCCGAGTAGAGGTGGTTAAAGTGGCGAAGAAAAATATTTAAACTAAAATAAATATTACAAATAGAGATGGAAATCCTTAAAAAAAACCTAGAAGAGCCGCGGGGACCGCGCATAGACATGGTCTGTAGACTAAAGCCGAGAACAACGCCTATCAGACCCCAGGGAGACTTGTTTTCGGATTTGGGACTTTCGAATCGAACCCACTCACGTGAAAGTCGACGATAAAACGTCATCCAAAAAACAAACTCCATTTAAATATGTCGCTTACATAAGAAGTATCATAGTGAGGTTCGTATTGCCATTCGAATTTATTAAGAATTTGCCCCCCCCCCCCCCCCCCCCCCCCCGGTCTTGGGAGATATCTCGTCGAAACCTTAAATGGATGTACATACAATTTTCTGTCTCCACGTTTGAATTAGTAAGCTAGATATTTGATATTTGTTTCCGGCTTAATATTATTATTATTGTTAACTAAGAAAAAGAAAGAAAGATCAATCATTCATATCAATAAGCCTCCAACACAAAGTCGACCTTACGATTAGCTCCTATATACAGTGGCGGATCCAGAGACCTATCTGGGGGATTTCCAAATTTCCTGGGGGTCTCCATGTGGGGAAAATTGAGGAAATGGAGTCCGTAAACTTATTTCTTGATATATCTTTCAAGAGGCTGAGTATTACAGCATTATATCAAATATAGATCAATGTGTCCTATATTTGTCTGCTTCGATGACTTCGTGTTACGTTTCATTTCATGTGACAATGTACTTCATGGTAGCAGTGAGGTGTATCTATACATACACATCTGTCACGCTTTGTAGAATCAATTCACGTTAGTGCATCTATGCTAAGCGTGTTAAGTTCTATTTATAGAGATGAGAAAATCGAGTCCCTAGCTGGAATGTTCTAGAAGGACACACGAGGAGTTACGCACTATCTAGCTAAACTCAATGAAGAAGGACGGATACCTAAATATTTTCAACCGCAACTTTTGAAGCACCTCAGTATTATATATATATTTTATAACTCTTTACACACACAGCGAAACCACGTGTGTTCGTAACTACCCACCTAACACACACGTCCTACCATTACTTTTAAATACACATTGTCACTGTGAAAATAAGTATAAGCCTATTTCTGTTTGAAATTAAGCGACAGCTATATACATTCAAGGGTTTATTATATCGAATATTAATTAAATTCGTAACTTAGATATAATTTGATTATATTTCAACGGTGTTTTTTTTTAAATTCAGATTTAAGAAATAATTAAAATACAATAAGAGTTTAAGTAAATAATTAGCCGGCTATTAAGGTGATAATCGACATTGATGAGAAGTACTTTAAAGACAAATATATTATGACAGTGATGTTTATTTCACGTGTTTGTGGGAAACTTCGAAACGGCAAAGGCCTATGTCATATATTCAATACTTCACAATATTAATTATCTAAAATCGTCGATCACTTGCTGAAAAAAGTACAATTTTAAAGCATTTTACCAACGAAAGTACAACTTTAAACAATTTTTGTTTGTTTCTGTACTGTTTCTATCTTCTTCATTTTAAATACTTTTAATTTTAATTCCAAACTATCCTCAGAATCTGAGCTTCGTTTGGACATGTTTGGACAAGCTGTGTATTGCACAACCCTTTGATATTTTAAAGCTCAGGAACTCGCTCAGAAGCGACCACAAATGCGTTAGGATTGCTTTCGATCTAAACGCACGGAAGACTGCGACTCGTTCCAAATAACGGGGAAATACGCAAGATTATAAAAATAGAACAAATTCTCTGCAATGATTGGTCAATTTCTGCAGCAATTTATTTCGCCTGTGTGCTACGTCACAGCAGGTATATAACTAACCGGGATTCCCCCTGTCGGCTCGTTGTTGGCCTGTCTCCCCATCTGGTAAGCCGTGTAAAGTCGTATGGTGGTTGTGCCCTTGGCCACCGGCGATTTTTACCAGGAAACCAATATTCATTGTAACAATCGTCATCGTAAGACAGTGCTAGTGAATCAGATATCCAATGGACGTATAAATTTATGAAAATCTGTGAAGGAGTGAGACTTGTCGCAGTAAAACTCTACGCCGAGTTGGGCTGTGTACACGTAGACCGGTCGACAGCTGACCTAGTTTGTTGGCGAGCTAGTCAACACGAGGGGTACCTAAAA
Source organism: Mizuhopecten yessoensis (assembly GCF_002113885.1). Classification (NCBI taxonomy): domain Eukaryota; kingdom Metazoa; phylum Mollusca; class Bivalvia; order Pectinida; family Pectinidae; genus Mizuhopecten; species Mizuhopecten yessoensis. The sequence continues at coordinate 3,028,943 of NW_018408902.1, read as the reverse complement.
CCTTCCAGCTGACACACAAAATGGAGGCCGACCCGCTCATGGTGAATGATTGTATAAATGACTTCGACTTAGACCAGTTTGTCGAACGTTCAGCTGCGATTAAACAAGAGACACTTGATCGGCTCGACTTCAGCGATTGTTGCAATGGCGGAGCGAAATCCCCGGCCACGGATTCCGAGGACGGCTCGACCACACCCTCGATATGTAGTGTGCCCCAGTCCCCGAGTTGTTTCAGCAGCAGTAGTTGTAGCAGCGTTCCTCCCAGTCCCACGGAATCTAAAAACCTGTACGATGACATAGGCTGGCTAACACAGAGTGTGTCCTTCAACTCGGCCAGCATGGAGGGGGTCTCTGAGGCAGTTGACGTATTGATTTCCAGCAGCCCGGAGTTTGTGAACAATTTCACCAAGTACTTGGTATCTGGGGCCGAGGCTGGCAAGGAGTCACTCCCTAGTTCTCCCCCCGACCAAGCTAACATAACAACCAAGGTCCCTTCCCTCAAACGGAGCAGGAGCAATAAGAAGAAAATGGACGACGAGGAGTTGGTTACTCTGCCAGTGAGAGAACTGAACCGGCGACTTCAGGGGCTACCAAAGGATGACGTTGTGAAATTAAAACAGAAAAGAAGAACATTGAAAAATCGTGGTTATGCTCAAAATTGCCGTTCCAAACGCATGCAGCAGAGACAAGACTTGGAAGTCACTAACCGTTCTCTTGAAAAAGAATTGAAACAACTTCAGAGGCAGCTGTCAAACTTGACACGGGAGAGGGATTTATATAAACAACAGTACGAGTTTCTCAGGGTGAAATGTAGCTTGGCTGTAAGCAAAAGTACCAGGCCACATGACTTGGATGGGTCGGTGTCTAGCTATGGTCCAAGTTCTCCAGACAGTGAATGAAAGACTGGTAATTAATAACTGTTTACCAACATACACATTCTTGATACATTCTGCACATAGTTATCTCAGTTAAATCAATCAGTGGAGTATAGATTTTAAGATTATATAGTATAACAGGCATGATCAGTTGTAGGAAATAGCTGTTAAATAGAAAAGTTCAGGACATTTTTGACCAACTAATGATCTAGCTAATGCGAGTTGTTACTTGAACGAGTATTGTTGATTATTACTTGACATGATATCAGTACCAATATGATGGTTGATATAAGATTGACATTTGATTTTGTTTGTAATATAATGTACAGTGAAGATTTGTATACATACATTTACATGGTCTATCTGTCCTTGGTGTGTATGATTCAATTGTCAATGTAGATATATTTTTGCAAAAAAAAAAGCATAGTACTCTAGCATGAATTTCAAGCATATTTAAGTTACTATAATGGAAAAAAAACTTGTCGTAAAATTTTATCTGCTTTGAATATTGCAATATCATAGGTACATTGATGTGCATAAAGGATCATCCTAGAGGCAGGTCAATCCCCCCTTGTCCCTGTCAGCTTGTATCTGGAGGGATTTTCATTAGTGCTTGTTACGTAATATTGCATGTTAGGATGTAAAAGTTGTATATCCTAAAGCTAACTTCCCCTGTGACAGCCCATAGAGGGTAGCATGCAGAACATTTATGGTATCGCATACCTAGCAGTGCCCCCTGTACAAGGCCCCCCCTCGATTATGAATACAGTGCTGCAGGGGCACCACTTGGGATCAGGATAATCACCATTACTGTTCTAACCCCTTGTATAGCCTCTTGATGTTAATTAATATGGGCAACACACAGTTAACAGTTTCCCTGGAGCTGCATGAATGACTGGAGGGAATGGGGCACCGCAAGGGATGTTGTGGTAGGGGAGGAAGCATTTAGGGGCGCCTTTAGGGGTTATACAATGGCTTGGCTGTATATGCTTTGTGCAGCAGCATTATACAAGTAGATACAGGGGCTGGCCATATGGGGGATTGACTAAAGCTTGATCCTTGTTGCACCTATTGAAAAAATCTTAAGTGACTATACCACTGTTACCATGACAGCTATACATTGTTCAGAAGTTATTATATCATTATAATTTCACAAATTTTGTGTGATTCACATATTGTTAGATTTGGAACATTTTCCCCTTAACAGAATGTATTCCATTGAATGAATGCATCATTTAATGTTTTGTTTAAAATGGTAGATATATCTTTTTCAAAATACTGATATTGCATGATTCACTTTTTGTGATCATAACCAAAGTGTTACCAGTTTCTTTATTTTTCTCATATGTTCCTCATAAATCCAGTAGTTGGTTATTATACACAGGTCTGGCTGATCACACTGGGGAGATTTCTTGAAATGGAATATTGAGGTCGCAGAGTGCAATTATAGAATGTTAGCCAATGGAGATTTTAAAATATTTTAAACTTTTCACATTTTTTGGAATGAGAGGAATGGTTATGTCACTTCATCATTTGTAAATAGTTGTATATTTAGCCCCATTTCCCTTCCCCCTCCCAAATGTTTGAACTGAAAGGTACCCACTGCAAGGGCAACTATACTTAGTATAAACCAGTGCGGTACCCCAGGTTGATAAATACAATGATCTGTGATACAAGAAAATGACAAAATTGTTTGTGAGCGAGACACACAAGTCTGACTATAAAACCTTTTTATAAGTTATGATGAAAAGAGACCTTTCTTAAGGATGTGTCTCAGTACACCGAATTTGCAAGTCGCCGAGTGGCAACTACTAAGAAACTATCCCCTTGTTATTTGTAGGGTCATGATAGTTGATACGTAGATATATACACTTCGTGTATATTACCGGAACGAGTTATGAGTGAAGAACTTTGTATACATCATTCATGTTGTATACAAATTTGACTTTTTTGTGTTTTTTGTTTTGTTGGAATTTGTTATGCGAGTATATATGCTGACTAGTGTATATGCAGAATTAGTGTATAATAAGTGTATGTCCAGAATGTGTTTACTACATATATGTATATGTGATAAAAAAATGTATAAAAAAAAGTTTTAAAAATGGGCTTCAACAACCAAAAAACTTTAAAAAAAAATCTTGCATTTTTCTCTGATAAAGAGATAAATCAAGGCCAAAAAAATAGAAAAAAATGTATATATATTTAAATATATGAAAAAAAAATTGAAAAAAACAATTGTAACCTTCCAGCTTGACCAATCACCTGCTATGTCTTGTATGTGGGAGGTGTTGTGAGTCGAGCTCCTGACTTTGCCAGTTACCATTTAATGACCTGATCGGACATGACATGTACAATAACTTGTTGTCAAAGACTTGACAGAGTTACCTCTCTTGTTTGTAACTCGTCGAAGACTTTACAGAGTTATTTCTCTTGTTTGTTAAGGCTGACGTATTATTCGTACAGTAAAGCAGGTAGTATAGAGGACAGCACAAGTGAACAATGGTAGAAAGAAGGGTACATTACCTTTAGTATACATACATCTTGCACAGCGATGCTGTCGACTCGATAAACCTATTAATAGTGCTTCAGAATGTTAATAATCTCAATTGTGATAATTTGTTGTTGATGTTGTTATGGAAGAGATTTGTTTTACAGTAGAAGATTGTTACTACTGATAGCATGTTATAAAGTGTACCACTGTTAACTATTTCTGTTTTCTGTTTTTAATAGTCTTTAATTAATTGATGAAACAGTTTAAACATTATGTATGGTACACTGGAATAATTCCTGAACATCATGACTTCAATACTGTGCTATTAACCTTGGTGCAGAGAGGCAATATGTCGCTTTTAATTCAATGGTTAGATGTTAGTGAGGTGAGGTGCCCCCGTCTGATTGATAACTTACCTGGTACCCAAACCCGTTACAATACACAGGGTCCAAGTTGTACCATATGGAGATTATTTTTGTATGTTACTAGCCTACTGATTTGTTGATGCATTGGTAAAGAGCCTTGTGATTGGTTGACTCAATCTCTCCATCCATATGTCTACTTAACTTAAATTGACCTTAATTACCAATGCAAGGTCAGAGGGCACATCAGATAAATGTTGGATGGAATAAATGTTTTTAATCTAGAGAGGTCAGAGGTTGATCTGTGAAGATGGGAGAAAGTGAGTCCATACATGATTTGCAGGAGAGAGTGGATTGCCAGACAGAATGAGAGAAAGATCTGACAGTGTTTGTTTTTATCTGTGCTGTACTAGGGAATGTAGCAGAGCGTGTTGGGCCAGTTTGTGATATTTGATACTGGTTATAGCGAGGTGTACATGCCTGAGCTAGCTGTCTGCTTTACTGTACAAATGTACACCAGTCTTGGATGATGTTTGTCCTCATCAACAAATAAAATGCATGAAAACGCAATTTTAAACCTCTGACTTTTTCTTTTCCTTTACATATTATACTGTGCTAATTTTCACATTTGACTTTTACAATAAGTAGATGTTAACTTTCCCTAGCTTACAGGGACAGTAAAAGTTGGGACTTGTCTGAGAAGCTCTACCTACTGTTTACAATGCTTTTATAGATGCTGTAAATAATAGTACTGTACATACATTTGCAATAATTGGAAGATCTTTGACAAAGTTTTTCCTCGTTTCATTCAAATGTGAAAATTTGAATGAAAAAGGTATGTACGGGTAATTTTAAAACCTACCGGAAGAGCTTTTGAGATACCCTGTGTTTAGTGAACACTGGAAAGGTGTAACTATATTTTGACCCCACTAACCGTCTGTCCATAGTTCATAGACTCGTGAATAACATAATAAGCACATAGTATCTGTGAGCTTCAAAGTAATGACGCAATGACCACCGTCTGTCAGTTGTCAAGTTTTGCTTAGAGCAACTTTTTGGAAATTACAAGGCGTATGCAGGACAGATATTGAAGGTAATGTTAGCATTGTTATCGGTCGGAGACATGGAGTAAGACTTTGAAGAAATCAACATGGATATCTGTTATAGTGTACGCACCTGTCTTAGAAATGTGTGGAATAAGGTTAAGAATTTTCTCACATACTTACAAATGAACAAATTCCAGTCGGAATAAACATGGATCTGATTGTTCCGCCAAAACCCCAAAACCCTAGGGTTGTATGACATCACGGAAACAATACAATGACGTCAAATCGACATTTCATTATTATAATAGATCCTACCATCAGGATTTTTCCTATCCCAGTCCCCTGGGTTTCAAACAGTAATAGAATCTCTCACCCCCTCCGGGGTGGGATAGGGGAATCTCAACCCGAGGAGGAGAAGCTGTATATTGAGAATCTTTCCCCCAGGGTTGAGATTCCCAATCTCACATCAGGGGGGTGTATGATTCTTTTTCTCTTACCCTGTTCACCCAATGTGTATCATACACATAATGTTATGTTAACATTACTGGCTAAATGCAGAGTTGATGTGATGTTGATGCATCATTGACGTGATATCATACAATTGTTATGAATAGGGGAATCCCCCCTGTCTCAATCCCAGGGTGAGAGAATATTTTCTCTCATTCCAAACACGAGAATCAGAAACCTCGTTGCAATTTCCGCATCACAGCATCAGAATGTTCCCATATTTATGTTGTCACCTCAACATTGTCCCATGGTGACATCACGCACACGAAATGGGGGTTCAAGATAGAAATTTCTCACCTTCTTTCCCTAGAGAGCTGTCATATATGAACAGGAATGAGTGAAAAGGGTGTTAAACTCATGTCTGTCCATATATGTCAAATATGTCAAATAAAGTGTACAGTATATGGACATGAGTAGGTTTTATGTTTGCCTTTCCAAGAAATGAGTAGGTAAAGGTCTAGAAATACTGATTGAACAGGGATATATCTCTTGTCTGTCTGTGCCTTGGTAGAAAAAGATTTGAAGAAATGGAAGAAATAGTGACCTGGCATATTGTGTAGGGTGATATAGTTTGTACTTTCTTAGCTGTCTATGTGTAAGTGTAGTCACTCTATGTATACAGACCAGCGATGGGAACATCATCTTTCAAGCATTTCATTAGTATCAAGCATACTTGTGACCTTGCAGACATGAGTATTGTGTTAACAAAGATGTGCATTGATACAGTATGTACAATACCTGGGACCAGTTTGAAATGCAAATCTGTGGATATTAACCAATAGGTTCCATGGCAGCCATTAGTTTCTAGATTGTTGTGTGTTCAGGTATGAAAAAGTATGGGATCACCAAGCTTCCATTCTCGCCAGTATTATTGATAAATATAAGTTGACAAAACTTTTTTTTTTTTTTTTTTTTTTTTTTTTTAGATTTTAAACATTTAAATTTTATATATCTATTACAATGCTACATTAGTCATCAGTTATTTAAATGTGCACCTATACCACCATCTAAGGAAGTGCCCTTATAGACAGGTTGTCTTTATAGACTGGTGGCAGCTAATTCACTGAACCAAGAAAAAACGGAATGGCTATCATTTGTCTGCGAGCAGGTAGCTCAATTGGTAAAGTGTCTGTCTAGAATTCAGAGAGTCCTGAGTTCATTAATCACAGTCTGGCCATGCATTTCTCTTTCTGCTATTAGACTTTTATAGAGAAGTGATTGCAAATTTTACAGTAAATTTTAATCAGTTAACCATTAAGAAATGTTCGCTATACAGGTATTTGCTATACAGAGGTGACATTTATAGGAAGATGTTTGTCAACAGAAGTGAGTTATAAAGATGTAAGCTATACAGAAGTGACCTTCAGAAACAAGTATTGGCTATAAAGATGACCTTTGTGGATAAGTTTATTTATACATATACAAAGGTGAACTTTATTGACAGGCATTAGTGAATTATAAAAGCAGATTCTATTGACATATTGTCTATACAGATGTGGCCTCAACTGTTACGTGGTTGCTGCATAAAGGTGACTTTAATAGGCAGATGTATGCCTGCAGAGGTTACCTTTATAGACAGGTATTTCCTGTACATAGGGAGTCTTGATAGTCAGGTATTTGCTATACCGAGATGACATTTATAGACAGGTATTTGCTATACCAAGATGACCTTTATAGACAGGTATTTCCTGTACATAGGGAGTCTTGATAGTCAGGTATTTGCTATACCAAGATGACCTTTACAGACAGGTATTTGCTTTACCAAGATGACCTGTATAGACAGGTATTTGCTTTACCAAGATGACCTGTATAGACAGGTATTTGCTTTACCAAGATGACCTGTATAGACAGGTATTTGATATACCAAGATGCCCTGTATAGACAGGTATTTGATATACCAAGATGACCTGTATAGACGGGTATTTGCTTTACCAAGATGACCTGTATAGACAGGTATTTGATATCCCAAGATGACCTGTATAGACAGGTATTTGCTTTACCAAGATGACCTGTATAGACAGGTATTTGATATACCAAGATGACCTGTATAGACAGGTTTTGCTATACCAAGATGACCTTTATAGACAGGTAATTGCTTTACCAAGATGACCTGTATAGACAGGTATTTGATATACCAAGATGACCTGTATAGACAGGTGTTTGATATACCAAGATGACCTTTATAGACAGGTATTTGCTTTACCAAGATGACCTGTATAGGCAGGTATTTTCTATACCAAGATGACCTTTATAGACAGGTATTTGTTATATGGAGATTGTTTTAGACATATTTGCTATACAGGGTGACCTTATTGAGAAGTATTTGTTAGGCTGAGATGACCTTTATATACAGGTATTTGTTATGCCATGATGACCTTTATAAAAAGATACATTGAATTTGCTATTCTGAGATGAACTTTAAAGACAAGTTTTTGCTATACATATATGACCTTTGTATACAAGTATTTGTTATACTGAGATGACCTTTATATACAGGTATTTGCTATACATAGATGACCTTTGTATACAGGTATTTGTTATACATAGACGACTCCATATACAGGTATTTAATATACAAAGATGACCTTTATATACAGGTATTTGTTATACATAGATGACTCCATATACAGGAATTTGCTATACATAGATGTCCTTTATATACAGGTATTTGCTATACATAGATGACCATTGTATACAGGTATTTGTTATACATAGACGACTCCATATACAGGTATTTGATATACATAGATGACCTTTATATACAGGTATTTGTTATACATAGATGACTCCATATACAGGAATTTGCTATACATAGATGTCCTTTATATACAGGTATTTGCTATACATAGATGACTCCATATACAGGTATTTGCTATACATAGATGACTCCATATGCAGGTATTTGCTTACATAGATGACCTTTATATACAGGTTTTTGCTATACATATATGACCTTTATATACGTATATTTGTTATACTGAGATTACCTTTATATACAGGTTTTTGCTATACATAGATGACCTTTGTATACAGGTATTTGTTATACATAGACGACTCCATATACAGGTATTTGATATACATAGCTGACCTTTATATACAGGTATTTGCAATACATAGATGATTCCATATACAAGTATTTGCTATACATAGATAACCTGTATATACAGGTATTTGCAATACATAGATGACTCCATATACAGGTATTTGCAATACATAAATGACCTTTGTATACAGGTATTTGATATACATTGATGACCTTTATAGACAGGTATATGCTATATTTAGATGACCTTTATATACAGGTAATTGCAATACATAGATGACTTTTATATACAGGTAATTGCAATACATAGATGACCTTTATAGACAGGTATATGCTATACCCAGACAACTTTTATACTCAGGTATTTGCTATACCAAGACAACCTTTATACTCAGGTATTTGCTATACATAAATGACCTTTTTATACAGGTATTTGCAATACATAGATGACCTTTATAGACAGGTATATGCTATATTTAGATGGCCTTTATACACAGGTATTTGCAATATATAGATGACCTTTATAGACAGGTATATGTGATACATAAATGACTTTTATATACAGGTATTTGCTATACATAGATGACTTTAATATACAGGTATTTGCTAAACATAGATTACCTTTATAGACAGATATATGGTATACATAGATGACCTTTATATACAGGTATATGCTATATATAGATGACCCAAATATACAGGTATTTGCTATATTTAGATGACCATTATATACAGGTATATGCTATACATATATGACCTTTATATACAGGTATTTGCTAAACATAGATGACCTTTATAGACAGGTATATGCTATACATAGATAACCTTTATATACATAGATGACCTTTATAGACAGGTATATGCTATACATTAATTACCTTTAAATACAGGTATTATCAATACATAGAAGACCTTTATAGGCAGGTATATATTATTCCGAGATGACCTTAACTGACAGGTATTTGCATATAGAGATGACCTGTATTTGACTATGTCTATAACACTCATTATTTATGCTGCTGTTCTCACGGGGACTTGTGAGCTTCTGTAGATATATCCCTAGTTCTACACTGCTGCCTGCATGTCGAAGTGGTGTTATACATACATTGGTGGTACAGTTGTGATACTATGGTGTACAGCTACTGGGGTCCATTTATTGTACATGTGGTATGCAATTTTGTGCATTGAAAAAATAGCTAAAAAATCAAGACATTATAATGAATGTATTGTTTCAAAAGTGATGAAAACCTAACAACAGCTTAAAGGTTGTTAAATTAGCAGATATACTTTTAACTTGAGTTAGATAATGAAGCCAGTCTATCCTAACAATTCTACATCTCTATTTATAATGTTCAAAGGTTCAGCAAATGGAATGCATTAACAAGTGACAGTAGAAGGAAAGTGTAAACAGATGGCAGCAAAGGGAATGTGTTAACAGATGACAGTAGAGGGAATGGGTTAACAGATGACAGTAGAAGGAATGGGTTAACACATGACAGTAGAGGGAATGCATTAACAAGTGACAGTAGAAGGAATGTGTTAACAGATGACAGTAGAAGGAATGTGATAAAAGATGACAGTAGAAGGAATGCATTAACAAGTGACAGTAGAAGGAAAGTGTTAACAGATGACAGTAGAAGGAATGTGTTAACAGATGACAGTAGAGGGAATATGTTAGCAAATAGCAGTATAGGGAATGTGTTAATAGATGGCAGATGAGAGAATGGGTTAAAAAAATGAAAGTAGAGGGAATGGGTTAAAAGATGACAGTAGAGGGAATGTGATAACAGATGACAGTAGAGGGAATGGGTTAACAGATGACAGTAGAGATAATATGATAACAGAAGACAGTAGAAGGAATGGGTTAACACATGACAGTAGAAGGAATGCATTAACAAGTGGCAGTAGAAGGAAAGTGTTAACAGATGACAGTAGAAGGAATGAGTTAACATGTGACAGTAGAGGGGATGGGTTAAAAGATGACAGTAGAGGGAATGGGTTAACAGATGACAGTAGAGATAATATGATAACAGATGGCAGAAGAGGGAATGTGATAACAGATGGCAGTTGAGGGAATGGATTAACAGATGACAGTAGAGGGAATGGGTTAACAAATGAAAGTAGAAAGAATGAGATTACAGATGACAGTAGAGGAATGGGTTAACAGATGACAGTAGAGAGAATGTGATAACAGATGACAGTAGAGGGAATGTGATAACAGATGACAGTAGAGGGAATGTGATAAAAGATGACAGTAGAGGGAATGTGATAAAAGATGACAGTAGAGGGAATGGGTTAAAAGATGACAGTAGAGGGAATGTGTTATCAGAAGACAGTAGAGGGAATAGGTTAACAAATGACAGTAGAGGGAATGGGTAAACAGATGACAGTAGAGGGAATGGGTTAACAGATGACAGTAGAGGGAATGTGATAACAGATGACAGTAGAGGAAATAGGTTAACAGATGACATTAGAGGGAATGTGTTAACAGATGACAGTAGAGAGAATGAGATTACAGATGACAGTAGAGGAATGGGTTAACTGATGACAGTAGAGGAAATGGGTTAAAAGATGACAGTAGTGGGAATGAGTTAACAGGTGACAGTAGAGTGAATCGATAAGCAAATGGCAGTATAGGGAATGTGTTAACAGATGACAGTAGAGGGAATGAGATTACAGATGACAGTAGAGGAATGGGTTTACAGATGACAGTAGAGAGAATGTGATAACAGATGACAGTAGAGGGAATGTGAAAACAGATGACAGTAGAGGGAATGTGATAAAAGATGACAGTAGAGGGAATGTGATAAAAGGTGGCAGTAGAGGGAATGGGTTAACAGATGACAGTAGAGAGAATGTGATAACAGATGACAGTAGAGGGAATGTGGAAACAGATGACAGTAGAGGGAATGTGATAAAAGATGACAGTAGAGGGAATGTGATAAAAGGTGACAGTAGAGGGAATGGGTTAACAGATGACAGTAAAGGGAATGGGTTAACAGATGACAGTAGATGGAATGGGTAAACAGATGACAGTAGAGGGAATGGGTTAACAGATGACATTAGAGGGAATGGGTTATCAGAAGACAGTAGAGGGAATAGGTAAACAGAAGACAGTAGAGGGAATAGGTAAACAGATGACAGTAGAGGGAATAGGTAAAGAGATGACAGTAGAGGGAATGGGTTAACAGATGACAGTAAAGGGAATGTGTTATCAGAAGACAGTAGAGGGAATAGGTAAAGAGATGACAGTAGAGGGAATGGGTTAACAGATGACAGTAGAGGGAATGTGTTATCAGAAGACAGTAGATGGAATGTGTTAACAGATGACATTAGAGGGAATGTGTTAACAGATGACAGTAGATGGAATGGGTTAACAGATGACAATAGATGGAATGGGTTAACAGATGACAGTAGGGGAAATGGGTTAAAAGATGACAGTAGTGGGAATGAGTTAACAGGTGAAAGTAGAGTGAATCGATTAGCAAATGGCAGTATAGGGAATGTGTTAACAGATGACAGTAGAGGGAATGGGTTAACAGATGAAAGTAGAGGGAATGCGTGAACAAATGAAAGTAGAAAGAATGAGATTACTGATGACAGTAGAAGAATGGGTTAAAAGATGACAGTAGAGGGAATGTGTCAACAAATGGCAGTATAGGGAATGTGTTAACAGATGACAGTAGAGGGAATGGGTTAAAAGATGACAGTAGAGGGAATGGGTTAAAAGATGACAGTAGAGGGAATGCATCAACAAATGGCAGTATAGGGAATGTGTTAACAGATGACAGTAAAGGGAATGGGTTAACAGAAGACAGAAGAGGGAATGGGTTAACAGAAGACAGTAGAGGGAATGGGTTAACAGATGACAGTAGATGGAATGGGTTAACAGAAGACAGTAGAGGGAATAGGTTAACAAATGACAGTAGAGGGAATGGGTTAACAAATGAAAGTAGAAAGAATGAGATAATAGATGACAGTAGAGGAATGGGTAAACAGATGACAGTAAAGGGAATGGGTTAACAAATGAAAGTAGAGGGAATGGGTTAAGAAATGAAAGTAAAAAGAATGAGATTACAGATGACAGTAGAGGAATGGGTTAACAGATGACAGTAAAGGGAATGGGTTAACAGATGACAGTAGAGGGAATGTGATAACAGATGGCAGTAGAGGGAATGTGATAACAGATGACAGTAGAGGGAACAGATGACAGTAGAGGGAATGTGGGAATGGGTTAAAAGATGACAGTTAAGGGAATGTGTTAACAGATGGCAGTAGAGGGAATGTGTTAACAGATGACAGTAGATGGAATGGGTAAACAGATGACAGTAGAGGGAATGTGTTAACAGATGACAGTAGAGGGAATGTGATAACAGATGGCAGTAGAGGGAATGTGATAACAGATGACAGTAAAGGGAATGGGTTAACAAATGAAAGTAGAGGGAATGGGTTAAGAAATAAAAGTAAAAAGAATGAGATTACAGATGACAGTAGAGGAATGGGTTAACAGATGACAGTAAAGGGAATGGGTTAACAGATGACAGTAGATGGAATGGGTAAACAGATGACAGTAGAGGGAATGTGTTAACAGATGACAGTAGATGGAATGGGTAAACAGATGACAGTAGAGGGAATGTGTTAACAGATGACAGTAGAGGGAATGTGATAACAGATGACAGTAGAGGGAAAGGGTAAACAGATGACAGTAGAGGTAATGTGTTAACAGATGACAGTAGATGGAATGGGCTAACAGAAGACAGTAGAGGGAATGGGTTAACAGATGACAGTAGAGGGAATGTGATAACAGTAGATGGAATGGGTTAACAGATGACAGTAGATGGAATGGGTAAACAGATGACAGTAGAGGGAATGTGTTAACAGATGACAGTAGATGGAATGGGTTAACAGAAGACAGTAGAGGGAATGTGTTATCAGAAGACAGTAGAGGGAATAGGTTAACAGAAGACAGTAGAGGGAATGGGTTAACAGATGACAGTAGAGGGAATGTGATAACAGATGACAGTAGAGGGAATGGGTTAACAGATGACAGTAGAGGGAATGTGATAACAGATGACAGTAGAGGAATGGGTTAACAGATGACAGTAGAGGAAATGGGTTAACAGAAGACATTAGAGGGAATAGGTTAACAAATGACAGTAGAGGGAATGGGTTAACAAATGAAAGTAGAAAGAATGAGATTATAGATGACAGTAGAGGAATGGGTTAACAGATGACAGTAGAGGAATGGGTTAACAGAAGACAGTAGAGGGAATGGGTTAACAGAAGACATTAGAGGGAATAGGTTAACAAATGACATTAGAGGGAATGGGTTAACAAATGAAAGTAGAAAGAATGAGATTATACTGATGACAGTAGAGGAATGGGTTAACAGATGACAGTAGAGGGAATGGGTTAACAGAAGACAATAGAGGGAATAGGTTAACAAATGACAGTAGAGGGAATGGGTTAACAAATGAGAGTAGAAAGAATGAGATTATAGATGACCGTAGAGGAATGGCTTAACAGATGCCAGTAGAGGGAATGTGTTAACAAATGAAAGTAGAAAGAATGAGATTATAGATGACAGTAGAGGAATGGCTTAACAGATGACAGTAGAGGGAATGTGTTAACAGAAGACATTAGAGGGAATGTGTTAACAGATGACAGTAGAGGGAATGGGTTAACAGATGAAAGTAAAAAGAATGAGATTACAGATGACAGTAGAGGGAATGGGTTAAGAGATGACAGTAGATGGAATGGGTAAACAAAAGACAGTAAAGAGAATGGATTAACAGATGACAGTAGAGGGAAGTTATCAGCAGAAGGAATGTGTTACTAGCAGAGGGCTAACAGGTAACAATAGGAAGAGAATGGTTTACCATGTGTGACCGACCTGAGAGTAGATTCTTTTTTTATATACAGACTTATAGTAAGTCTACGGTAATGTAAATGTACTAGGAGTTTCCCCACAGGTCTTTACCTCACCTAGCCAGGTAGACCAGGTAGGTAGGTATACTGTATACCTACTTACCTATAGTTGAAGATAAATAATAGATTTCCAATTTACCTTTGTACACTATATACACAAGCTGATCAATACTCTTTGGTGACTGTCCCTGGTTTTTACATTGATTTTTTTCACATGAATGAAACTGAGATGTATATCCTTCTGTAGCAGTACAGACTTGTATATCTACTTCTACATTAGTACAATGTGTGTTTCTGAAAGCTTGTAGGCCCCTTGGTGAACAGTTTAACAGTTTTTCTAAAGTTGATATTAATTGATTTAAATATATGTATGTGTTATATACACTCACACGTATATGCTTTTTTCAAAAACTGTAACTTCCGATCTGACCTTCCTATCCTATCACACTTCAGATCTGACCTTCCTATCCTATCACACTTCAGACATAACATAATGCAGCTGTTCCTTGAGAAGAAGCCACACTACTCCCCGCTTTTTAAATGTGTTTGTCCTCGAACACCACAACCCAGGTTCAAACTCCCTGTCACCACAGAGAGGACCACGGACACCATTTAGTAACAGGAAAGAGAATAGTGTGCTTCCACCGGGGATCAAACCCTCTATCTCCAGGTTCCTAGTCGGATGCTCTACCACTGAGCTAAAGGGAAATTCCCCTCTAGCTCTAAGCTAGAAGGCGACCTTAAATCTATTTACAATTGAACCCTGCCACAAATGTCTCGGTGTATCAGAGGCCAGGGTGGCTTTCTTTGAATCTCAGATTGGCACAAAAAGCAACACTTGCAAATGGTTGAGACCTCATACGGCAAATTTGTCCTGAGTTTGAAGTTATGGTAACAGTAGTTTCAACTTCTAAAGTTGCATGAATACGTAACTTACTTATTACTGCATTTTTAGAAGTTGAAAATGTCTCCACCACTTAAAAGCAAGGGCAGCCATCTTGAATTTTTAAATTGGCACAAAAAGTAACAACAGTTACTTATGACTTCATACAAACAATATACCTGCTGTGTCCCACTACACGATGTGTAATAGGTAACTAATGTGGGAACCCCTGCAGATTGGGGATTTAGTGCTTTAACTGCCTCCTACTCAGGGACACACAAATTGATTGAAATAAATCAGTTGTGCCCATCGCAACTGTTGGCATCTTTATCTTTATCATTTCAAACTATTCTTTCATTTTTCAGTGATTTACTGGGCATAACCTTGCTTTTGGCCTTGGTGTTAAGTGTTTGCCCAAGCAAGGACATTATGGATTCTGTCCCCTTAAAAAGAAAAATCAAAGTCCTTAAAACTAGTTGTACTGCTCTCTGCTTAAAGTTCAGTTTTGAATGGGTTGCTGTTATGACCGACTACCCCAATGTTACAGTGTCAAGGAGATGACCTTTTAGTGAGCTGGATTTTAAAGTAGCACATGAGTGGCCTCATCACCCATGGACAATCAAATCACCTTGGCTACTGGCACCTAGGGTTGACCAATCATGTGAGCTAAAAATGAAAAAAACCCGGTTTAGTCTGGAAACGAACAACCAGTCAAAACAGACGACATACCGAAAACCTTATCAAATATGCACAGATGACACTCCTCAGAACTTGGCCTGAGCATTGCCATTATATTGCTGGCAAGCTTAAACATTGACTGAAATCCATGAATATTAAGGGCAATTATTATTGTCCAGAAATTGTCAACCAATCAGAATTGTGGGAGCACCTATTAACCTAATAGAATATGCATGAACTGCACACACCTACTATATTGGTATTGAGTATTACTAGTATGCAAATATATACCTAGCGTGCTTGAAATACATCAATATTTAGGCATGTTTTTGTCTGGAAGCAAATTAGAATAGGTCAATATAAATCACATTGTTTAAATGAGACTTTGATCCCACACTGCCTCTGTCCCCATCAGCATTCACCATTTACATTTCACATGTCCCCATCAGCAGACACCATGAACATGTCCCAGGTCCCCATCAGCAGACACCATGAACATGTCCCAGGTCCCCATCAGCAGACATCATGAACATGTTCCAGGTACTCATCAGCAGACACCATGAATATGTCCCAGTTCCCCATCAGCATACACCATGAACATGTTCCAGGTACTCATCAGCAGACCCCATGAACATGTCCCAGGTCCCCATCAGCAGACACCATGAACATGTCCCCGGTCCACATCAGCAGACACCATGAACATGTTCCAGGTACTCATCAGCAGACACCATGAACATGTTCCAGGTACTCATCAGCAGACACCATGAACATATCCCAGGTCCCCATCAGCATACACCATGAACATGTTCCAGGTACTCATCAGCAGACACCATGAACATGTTCCAGGTACTCATCAGCAGACACCATGAACATGTCCCAGTTCTCCATCAGCAGACACCATGAACATGTCCCAGGTCCCCATCAGCAGACATCATGAACATGTCCCAGGTCCTCATCAGCAGACACCATGAACATGTCCCAGGTCCCCAACAGCAGACACCATGAACATGTCCCAGGTCCCCAACAGCAGACACCATGAACATGTCCCAGGTACTCATCAGCAGACACCATGTACATGTCCCAGGTCCCCATCAGCAGACACCATGAACATGTTCCAGGTACTCATCAGCAGACCCCATGAACATGTCCCAGTTCTCCATCAGCAGACGCCATGAACATGTCCCAGGTCCCCATCAGCAGACATCATGAACATGTCCCAGGTCCTCATCAGCAGACACCATGAACATGTCCCAGGTACTCATCAGCAGACACCATGTACATGTCCCAGGTCCCCATCAGCAGACACCATGAACATGTACCAGGTACTCATCAGCAGACACCATGAGCATATCCCAGGTCCCCATCAGCATACACCATGAACATGTTCCAGGGACTCATCAGCAGACACCATGAACATGTCCCAGGTCCCCAACAGCAGACACCATGAACATGTCCCAGGTCCCCATAAGCAGACACCATGAACATGTCCCAGGTCCCCATAAGCAGACACCATGAACATGTCCCAGGTCCCCAACAGCAGACACCATGAACATGTCCCAGGTACTCATCAGCAGACACCATGTACATGTCCCAGGTCCCCATCAGCAGACACCATGAACATATCCCAGGTCCAAATCAGCATACACCATGAACATGTTCCAGGTACTCATCAGCAGACACCATGAACATATCCCAGGTCCCCGTCAGCATACACCATGAACATGTTCCAGGTACTCATTAGCAGACACCATGAACATGTCCCAGTTCTCCATCAGCCGACACCATGAACATGTCCCAGGTCCCCATCAGCAGACACTATGAACATGTCCCAGGTACTCATCAGCAGACACCATGAACATGTCCGAGGTCCCCATCAGCAGACACCATGAGCATGTCTCAGCATTGTGTCCCAAAATGTACAAAATTGAAGGCCAAGCTTATCATGGTGGTCAAGATAGCCATTCCAACCAGCTGGAGGTCCCCTTCCTGGCTTAGGCTTAAGGTCTCCTCATATATTGTGCAATCTGGTACTGAAACACAGAAACACATCATACTAAGAAATGATGGCAGTACTGTCATCTCTGTTAAATGCTACTCCAAACATATTCTCAAATTCTCTCATGTCTGATCTAATTCTAGAGTTTTCCAACATCCTGTCTAATTGAACCCATCAGAATTCAAACATAATGTCTATCTCTACCACTGTGTATTGAAAAAGGAAACTATGTATAATGTTGGCCTATGTAAGGACTAAATGACAGTCAAAATTATACGCAGTAATGTTGCAGAAAATAATAAACAACAAATGTGACCGTTAGCACAGTTGAAAAACTCCTTGCTTTACAGTCAAAATGTCTGGATCAAAATCCCTGTGGTGATGTTTTTTTTATTAGATATCATAATAAATTATAAATTCATGTCATATGTTACTCTTTGTTCTAATAAAAAGACAAAAAACTCCAAGCCAAAAAAAAAGTAAAAAAAATTGGAACTCTTCTTTGCTAGAGATATAATACAAAGCACAGGGACTACCTTAAATTAACACCTACATTTGTATAAAATGACACTTGGTATATTGTGACAATACAATCATAAGGGCCAATTAGTTTTTTTATAGTGGTAAACATAATTTTAATAAAACTCTATATCATTAATACTTTCACATAGATTTACTCAGGACAGTATATAAACATTGATGACAATATATGTTCCTACAACTGTAGATTAGATTTGTCTAAATCGATTCAGCTATTTGTCTTATTATGTGAACAGGTAACATCTGGTCATTGTACTGATACACACTAACCTACAACACAAGGTCATTGGTCAAGGTCATACATGAGGTTATCAGGAAGATTATCAGATTCAGTTATGTTATAGGTGAACAGTTTTGCTTTGAGTGTACACAGGTAACACCTGTCCATCATAGTTCTGAGCAGTGAAAACAACTTGGTTTATAATAGGATCACTTAAACATTGAGCAGGTGACAGTTGCTACCAATAATGACAAGGTCAAACGTGAAGATTACAGGAGAGTAACAGAAATCTGAGATGTAGGAGATGACCTTACTGTCGTTTAGGCTTTATTTACCCCACTTAGTAAATAAGTAGAGGTAATAAATTCTGAAAATTAAGTCTTCTTTCTTTAAGCAGATATAGATACAGATCTGTCTTTATTAACACAGAATATTATTGCTTTTTAAGTCTTGTTCACAGGCCATTGATTCATTGTGAATGAGGAAATTTAAACGAAAATCATTTTTGATTTCACACCCTCAAAATCAAACTGAAACGAGAAGATCTTGGAACTTGAGTGGTAGGATTGTTTTTTGATTGAGATGGCAATTCTAGAATGTAAATCAATAGTTTAAAAACAAAAAAATCAAACTAAATAAATAGTGAACACAACAGTATAATTAGTATCATCAGGAAAATAAACCTGACTTTCACTAATGACCTTAATCTATTAACCTGACCTTTACTTATGACCTAAATCTATTAACCTGACCTTTACTTATGACCTAAATCTATTAACCTGACCTTTACTTATGACCTAAATCTATTAACCTGACCTTTACCAGTATGTCCTAATAATATAAACCTGACCATCACCTACATCCTAAACCTATAAACCAGACTTCACCTTGTTCTAAAACTGTCATCCTGACCTTCACCTATGACCTAAATCTATACGTTACCTTCACCTTTGTCCTAAATCTATAAACCTTACCTTCACCTATGTCCGAAATATATAAACCTGAACTTCACCTATGTCCTAAAACTGTCATCCTGACCTTCACCTATGTCCTAAAACTATAAATCTCACTTTCACCTATTTCCTTAAATTATAATAAAGAACTTCACCTATGTCCTAAACCTATAAAACAAACCTTCAACTATGCCCTAAACCTGTGAACCAAACCATCACCTATGTCCTCAAACTATTAATCCAACTATAATCATGACCTTCACCTTTGTCCCTAATCTATAAACCAGTCTCCACCTTTGTCCTAAAACTATAATCCTGACCTTCACCAATGACCTAAAACTATAAACCTCACTTTCACCTTGGTCCTTAAACTATAATCCAGAACTTCACCTATGTTCTAAAACTATAGACCTGACCTTCACCTACATCCTAGAACTACAAACCAGTCTTTCACCTACATCCAAAAACTATAAACCAGACTTTCAATTTCATCCTAAAACAATAAACCTGACCTTCACCTAAATCCTAAAACAAATGACCAGATATTTATCAATCTCCTAAGACTATAAAGCAGACCTTTACCTACATCCTAAATCTGTATACTTTTCACTTACATCCTAATACAGTAAATGTTGATACTTAAATGCAGCAGGTATATGTAGGGAACTGTTACAAGTAGACTGTCACATACGTCCCTATATCACCAAAACCAAAACTCTGTGAATTACAGACCAAAAATGTAAATCGGTACAAATTAAAAAAAAGTTATATTTTCCCAAAATAAATGAAATCTTTTTGTTCAGAATAATATGTGGGACAGACCTGCCGTCTGTGTGTGTATCCCACCTAGTACAACAGGCTACAGTATCTCAATAGATTTTCTTACATATTATTAATTAGTGTGTGTATCGGGGAGCATACAACAAACCATGTGGATTCTGGATCTCAGGTGGGACAAGGTAAACATAGAAAAGGGTTCACACATAAGGCTGTACTAACCCTATATACTCAGTGTACTCAAACAAGTCTGTACTAACCCTATATACTCAGTGTACTCAAACAAGTCTGTACTAACCCTATATACTCAGTGTAATCAAACAAGTCTGTACTAACCCTATATACTCAGTGTAATCAAACAAGACTGTACTAACCCTATATACTCAGTGTAATCAAACAAGACTACTAACCCTATATACTCAGTGTACTCAAACAAGTCTGTACTAACCCTATATACTCAGTGTAATCAAA
>NW_018408902.1:2981735-3005817 GCF_002113885.1 Mizuhopecten yessoensis | reverse complement strand
CTGTACTAACCCTATATACTCAGTGTACTCAAACAAGACTGTACTAACCCTATATACTCAGTGTACTCAAACAAGACTGTACTTATCCTATATACTCAGTGTATTAAAACAAGACTGTACTTACCCTATATACTCAGTGTATTCAAACAAGACTGTACTAACCCTATATACTCAGTGTACTCAAACAAGACTGTACTAACCCTATATACTCAGTGTACTAATACAAGTATGTACTTACCCTATATACTCAGTGTACTCAAACAAGACTGTACTAACCCTATATACTCAGTGTACTCAAACAAGACTGTACTTATCCTATATACTCAGTGTATTAAAACAAGACTGTACTTACCCTATATACTCAGTGTACTCAAACAAGACTGTACTAACCCTATATACTCAGTGTACTCATACAAGTCTGTACTGTATAAGAAAGTATCCAATGATAGTCATTGTCATCCACTCCTGTACTTACCAACAATAGTACTCACACAATGTTGTACTCACAAAAGGTTGTACTCATGTAAATTTGTACTCACAAAAAATATTGCTCACACAAGTATGTTTTTGCAATGTTGTTCTTGAACATGCTGGTATTTAAGCTTACAAAAGGATGTACATGTATATACACATACGCTTGTACTCACAAAGACTGTACTCAAACAATGTTGTGCTCCTAAAAGATTTTACTCATACAACTCTGTACTCACACAAAGTTGTACTCACACAAGATTGTACTCATAGAACTCAGTACTCACACAAGATTGTACTCATACAACTCAGTACTCACACAATATTTTACTCATACAACTCAATACTCACACAAGATAGTACTCACACAAGATTGTACTCACACAAGATTGTATTCATACAAGATTGTACTCATACAACTCAGTACTCACACAAAGTCAGTACTCACACAAAGTTGAACTCACACAAGATTGTACTCATACAATTCAGTACTCACACAAAGTTGTACTCACACAAGATTGTATTCATACAACTCAGTACTCACACAATATGGTACTCACACACGATTGTACTACTCACACAAGATTGTACTCATACAACTCAGTACTCACACAAGATTGTACTCATACAACTCAGTACTTACACAAGATTGTACTCACATAAGATTGTACTCATACAACTAAGTACTCACACAAAGTTGTACTCACACAAGATTGTACTCATACAACTCATGCTCACACAAGATTGTACTCATACAACTCAGTGCTCACACAAGATTGTACTCATACAACTCAGTACTCACACAAGATTGTACCCACACAAGATTGTACTCACACAAGATTGTACTCACACAACTCAGTTCTCACACAAAGTCAGTACTCACACAAAGTTGTACTCACACAAGATTGTACTCATAGAACTCAGTACTCACACAAAGTTGTACTCACACAAGATTGTACTCATACAACTCAGTACTCACACAAAGTTGTGCTCACATAAGATTGTACTCATACAACTCAGTGCTCACACAAGATTGTACTCATACAACTCAGTTCTCACACAAGATTGTACTCACACAAGATTGTACTCACACAAGATTGTACTCATACAACTCAGTACTCACACAAAGTCAGTACGCACACAAAGTTGTACTCGCACAAGATTGTACTCATACAATTTAGTACTCACACAAAGTTGTACTCACACACGATTGTACTCATACAACTCAGTACTCACACAAAGTTGTACTCACACAAAGTCAGTACTCACACAAAGTTGTATTCACACAAAGTCAGTACTCACAAAAAGTTGTACTCATACAACTCAGTACTCATGCAAAGTTGTACTCACACAAAGTCAGTATTCACACAAAGTTGTACTCATACAACTCAGTACTCACACAAAGATGTGCTCATACTTTTCAGTGCCAACACAAAGTTGTACTCATACAACTCAGCACTCACACAAAGATGTGCTCATACTTTTCAGTGCCAACACAATGTTGAACTTAAACAAGACTACCAACAGGAAATCGCTCTCATTCAAGTCTGTATATTCATCCCAAGTTGGAAATCACACATGAATTGGTACTCAAACAAGTCTGTATTCAAACAAGATTACATTTACCACTACCTGGTACTTGGCATTTCCACTATATAGCTCTACCAAGTTTGGATGGCATTCATACAGACCGTAACTGCCACCCTTGTGTTGACATCATCATTATTATGAAGTCATAATTATAACGTTGGATACCACTGACCTCTATGGAAGATGTCTGTCTTATTAAGTCAAACTAAATGTTAAATTTTATTAAGCAGATTTTAATTTCTATGATATTAAAATACTCCAAAGATGGAGATTGTAAAAGCCATATCAACACAGTTCTATACTTACTCACACATACAACTTCTCATGAAGGTTTTACTCGTCTTGTTTTAATGTGAGTACAGCCTTGCATGACAACTGTGCAGTAGCCAAATAACTCATTAGTTATATTGTGTGTATCACACATCTGTTATATAAATGTACTATATTTATACTTGCAAACATTTCCTTCCTGTGAATGGTCATTGTCCTTGTTATAATACAACAAGAGGCCCAATGGGCCTGCATCGCTCACCTGGTATTAATCTCACACTTGTAATCTTAAAAGTGAACTAAATTACAGCTACAGGCAGAATATCAGTGTTTGATTCATAAGAACCTATTAAAAGATTGAACCTTGAATGTCGAACAAGGACATTAGGTTGAACAGAGTTAATAGTCTTCCAACCCAGCATGCTTCTGGCAAAATAGCATCACCCTTGGCCTTTTGCTTTTTAAGAAGAAGTTGTTTAAAGGTTTTTAACATATTTGACCCCTGTGACCTTGAATATATGTCAAGGTCATTCATTTGAACAAACTTGGTAGTCCTTCTCCTTAGCATGTTACTGGCATTATCCTAGGCCTCTTGGTTATTCAGAATAAGTTGTTTAAAGGTTTAAAACATATTTGACCCCTGTGACCTTGAAAAAAGACGAAAGTCATTCATTTGAACAAACTTTGTAGCCCTTCATCCCAGCATGCTACTAGCCAAATAGCATCACCCTAGGCCTCTTGGTTATTCAAAAGAAGTTCTTTTAAAGGTTTTTAACATATTCAACCCTCGTGACCTTGAGTATAGGTCAAGGTCATTTATTTGAACAAACTTGGTAGCCCTTCATCCGAGCATGTTACTGGCAAAATATCATCACATTATACCTTTTGGTTATTCAGAAGAAGCTGTTAAAAGTTTTTTTCATTTGGATATCAGTAACCTGGGCCTTTTGGTTATTGAGAAGAACTGGTTTGAAGATTTTATGCATTTGACCCCTGTGACCTTGAAAGTGGGTCAATGTAATTCATTTGAACAAACTTTGTAGCCCTTCATCCCAGCATGCTATTGGCCAAATATTATTAGCCTGGGCCTCCGGACGCCGCACTATGCCATAAGCTCACTTGGCCCTTCAGACCAGGTGAGCTAATAACCCAAATTTAAACAGGAAATATCTGTTTCCCAGACAATTCACCAAACAAACTATAGCTAATGTGTGCTTCTGTGAAACTGTTGACTGGTCACGTGAAACTGTTGACTGGTCACGTGAAACTGTTGACTGGTCACGTGTTAGGTAATCAAACGCACCTATAATTACAAGCACCCTGATGATCAAGCGTTTTTAGTACTGGATTGTTGACGGTCGTCTGTCGGAAGATCTAAACATCACATTTTCGACATGGAACTTTTTGTTTTTCATTGGTCAAGTAACAAAACAGTTGTTTCATGCCTTATCAGTCAACAGTCAAAACCATTTTCCCTCGGAGTTGGGACCCACCAGATGAACTGTTTACTACTGTTCCTACTCATTTACTACTGTCCCCCACCCATTTACTACTGTTCCCCACTCATTTACTACTGTCCCCCACCCATTTACTACTGTCCCCACCCTTTTCTATCTGTCCCCCAACCTTTTCTATCTGTCCCCCAACCTTTTCTATCTGTCCCCCACCTTTTCTATCTATCCCCCACCCTTTCCTATCTGTCCCCCACCCTTTTCTATCTGTCCCCCACTCTTTTCTATCTATCCCCCACCCTTTTCTATCTGTCCCCCACCCTTTTCTATCTATCCCCCACTCTTTCCTATCTGTCCCTATCCCTGCACTACTGTCCCTATCCCGGCACTACCATCTCTACCTTAGCACTAATGCCCTCACCCGAGTTATACTGTCCCATGGCCCAGTAATACTGTCCCACGACCCATTAATACTGTCCCCACCCTTTTCTAACTGTCCCCCACCCTTTCCTATCTGTCCCTATCCCTGCACTACTATCCCTACCTTAGCAGTAACGCCCTCACCCGAGTTATACTGTCCCATGGCCCAGTAATACTGTCCCATGACCCAGTAATACTGTCCCAAGACCCAGTTATACTGTCCCCACCCTTTTCTATCTATCCCCCACCCTTTCCTATCTGTCCCCCACCCTTTCCTATCTGTCCCTATCCCTGCACTACTATCCCTACCTTAGCAGTTATGCCCCCACCCGAGTTATACTGTCCCATGGCCCAGTAATACTGTCCCTTGACCCAGTAATACTGTCCCTCACCCATTTACTACTGTCCCCTCCCTTTTCTATCTGTCCCCCATCCTTTTCTATCTATCCCCCACCCTTTTCTATCTGTCCCCCACCCTTTTCTATCTATCCCCCACTCTTTCCTATCTGTCCCTATCCCTGCACTACTGTCCCTATCCCGGCACTACCATCTCTACCTTAGCACTAATGCCCTCACCCGAGTTATACTGTCCCATGGCCCAGTAATACTGTCCCACGACCCATTAATACTGTCCCCACCCTTTTCTAACTGTCCCCCACCCTTTCCTATCTGTCCCTATCCCTGCACTACTATCCCTACCTTAGCAGTAACGCCCTCACCCGAGTTAAACTGTCCCATGGCCCAGTAATACTGTCCCATGACCCAGTAATACTGTCCCACGACCCAGTTATACTGTCCCCACCCTTTTCTATCTGTCTCCCACCCTTTCCTATCTGTCCCTATCCCTGCACTACTGTCTCTACCTTAGCAGTAATGCCCCCACCCAAGTTATACTGTCCCATGGCCCAGTAATACTGTCCCATGACCCAGTAATACTGTCCCACGACCCAGTAATACTGTCCCCACACTTTTCTATCTGTCCTCCACCCTTTTCTATCTGTCCCTATCCCTGCACTACTGTCCCTACCTTAGCACTAATGTCCCCAGCTGAGTTATACTGTCCCATGACCCAGTAATACTGTCCCATGACCCAGTAATACTGTCCCTACCCCAGTAATACTGTCCCTCACCCAAGTACTACTGACCCCAACCCAAGTACTACTGTGCCCACCCCAGTACTACTGTCCCCCACCCCAGTACTACTGTCCCCCACTCCAGTACTACTGTCGCCACCCCAGTAATACTGTCCCCAGACCCAGTTATACTGTCCCTCAACCAAGTACTACTGACCCCACCCCAGTACTACTGTCCCCCACCCCAGTACTACTGTCCCCAACCCAGTAATACTGTCCCCCACCCCAGTACTACTGTCCCCACCCCAGTAATACTGTCCTCAGACCCAGTTATACTGTCCCCACCCCAGTAATACTGTTCCCACCCCAGTACTACTGTCCCCAACCCAGTAATACTGTCCCCAGACCCACTTATACTGTCCCCACCCAGTACTAATGTCCCCCACCCCAGTACTACTGTGCCCCAACCCAGTACTATTGTCCCCCACCCCAGTAATACTGTCCCCCACCCCAGTAATACTGTCCCCCACCCCAGTACTACTGTCCCCAGACCCAGTTATACTGTCCCCACCCCTGTAATATTGTCTGTCACCCCAGTAATACTGTCCCCTACCCAGGTACTACTGCCTCCCAGTGATACTATCTCAACCCCAGTACTCTTTATCTCAGTGCTCCAGTCCCCTTGTCCCCTCCCTATGTACTGCCTCCCTACCACCCTGGAGCTCATATCTGAACCTGATGTTTCTCTCCCCACTGTGGTTGTGTTGGTCCAACTGGTCCAGGGCCCGTACCTACAAATGTAGGTAAATATATCTGGAGAGAACAAACAGGACTAAATAATTGACAGGTGGAGAATTATACAGGTACCTAGATCAGGTAATGTAACCACAAAGAGAATATACCCACATAACGCTGGGTAATCTTAGACAGCAATGAAACCACACATTCGTAGATTTCTTTCACTTATTGATATTCTTGATGATGAATTTTGTATGTTCATCGTAATGACTGGACATACGTAGTATGTCTTCATACAAGTAACACTAACAGACAGTATACTGTTGATAGTTGGCTGACATTGTATGCTGACAAGGCCTGGTTATTACACTGATGCACACGCTACAGTAAAACCTCAGCATAATGTCCCTCGTTTGATATGCCACCTTGCTTACTGTCAACATATTTAAATTTTCCTAAACGATGTCTCGATGCGTCACTAAACCCCTTTATAATGCCGAAATTTGGCTGGTCAATTACAATTAGAAAAGAGTGAGGTTTTCCCTCCATAATGTAAGATGACAAGTCCTGGAGAATGGAACTCAGCTTCATTTAGCTGTGTAGTATACTAGTTTGAGAAGTGAACTGACAAGTCCTGGAGAACAGAGTTCAGCTACATATAGCTGTGTAGTATACTAGTTTGAGACGTAAGCTGACAAGTCCTGGAGAACAGAGTTCAGCTACATATAGGCGTGTAGTATACTAGTTTGAGATGTAAGATGACAATGCCTTGAGATTAAGGTTTAGGTGCAAATTTATAGGGTATTTGTAATATATACATAATACTTTAAGTTAGGTGTAAGCTGACAAGGCCTGGAAAACGGAGTTCACCTACATATAGATGTGTAGTATACTAGTTTGAGACGTAAGCTGACAAGTCCTGGAGAACAGAGTTTAGCTGCATATAGGCGTGCAGTATACTAGTTTGAGACGCAAGATGACAAGGCCTGGAGATTTAGCTTTAGGTGCAAATATATAGGTAATTAAATAAACGTATTTTAAGTAAGGTGTATATTGACAAGGCAAGGTGACTAGGGTTCAGGAACATCTACGTACATGTATACCCATTTATACTAGTTTTAGTGAGACATAAGATGACAAGGCTAAGAGACTAGGGTTCAGGTACATATAGGTATACATATATATTAGTTTGTGTGAGGTGAATGTTGACAAAGCTAAGAGGCTAAGGTTCAGGTACAGGTATATGTATGCATAAACTAGTTTGAATGAGATGAAAGCTGACAAGCCATGGAGATAGCAGTTCAGGTACATATAGGTATATATATATACTACTTTGAACATGTGAAGGTAGTGTGTGATCATTACCGAGAGCAAATTATACATTATGTTGGTACTGTATTGATCACTACTTCTATACTACATACAACAAACCCGGCTCATTGTCAAACATCTACACAACACCATCACAAATGTTTACCAATACTTAGGGACGGGGTACGCTCCATTCAACTTATTTTCGAATACACATACAAGAAAAATGAGATAATATTACCGAACCGGATGTGTGTATACTAGGGCTGAATTTACTACCGTAAATACTGAAATAATGGAGCTTTGACAATCCTGCCACCTTTGTCCCCAGGTGGTCACCAGATCACCTGGGGAAGTTTCAGATACAGAAGACTTAGTTAGAAATATATGGGCACATTCCTTATAAAAATCAACATACAGTTTAGAAATTTGTCAACATTTGTCCAAGAAATGATGATTTCCTAAGCGTTCATTTTTTGTCCAAATCAATGAAAAGAATATGTTTTATTAATTCATAACCGAAACAAGAAATTAAGCTATAGGCTTGAGCACAAAATCCATGATTGAGCATGATAACAGATTCATGAATATGGGCCCAGGGTTCGAATCTCGGTACAGCCCCACCAAATTTTTACACTAACAACAATACCATTGATTATGTTTCATTTATTTCATCTTTTATTATTTTTCATTGAGATCCTGCAAGGAATGCTTTTCTTTTCAGAAATGATTTATCAAAGTTATAGCCATGCCAGAATAAACAGTTTCTAATATGTAGTTACAGTTTCTGGCAGCGGTATATATGGGGATGTACAATGTTCTGTTTTCTGGCCGTACTGCAGTAAAGCATATTGTGCAGATCATCACAAAACAGTTATTGCTTGCAAAAGTTCCAAAATTATACTTAAAATGCCTCTTGACTTCAAACATTCAACAAATCAGATCCAATATTTACAATTGGCATTGCTAACAATTTGATTTGTACAGTATATAAATACCGCCTCGGGTGACAATGGGTTTTTGAGGGTTGACAATATTCACTGTCACCTGCTAATGAATGTCATATCTATTTTGTTACACCAAATGTCTTTGTAGCTCAGAAACGGCAGCAACCCTCGATAATGACATCTTGTTTGTTGATAGTCTGCTGTTTACAATTGCTATCGCACCAGTGCTTGATAAAATTGGCTGTTGCCGTCAAACTTTCTTGTGACCATCACGGTGGGGAAACGAAGCGGTGAACGCACATTTTTCGCTCATGTGATATTTTTCACTGTCTCATGGCAATATCACCCGCGCCCCTTAAAACCAATGTATTTTCGGAGTGTGACAGAGATTTTTGTCTAATTTTCTCCCAACCAATCAAATAGCTAGAAATTCACTTGAGGTGTAACAAAACAGATTGATCTTTTTCAGAGGAGATCCTTACAATAATACAGGTATGATTGCACTGATTCCATTATCCTTGATATACTCCAGGGGTTACGCTCTCTCAACCCTGGAATATGTCATAGCAAAATTGAAGGCATATGTGACAAACTATTTGATTGGTCTCGGGTAAAAAAAACACCTGACCAATCGCTAGGCTGATACCTGTCCTTTGAAAATTACAGAGGAGAGACACCTGACTTCGAAGTCTGTCAATTTTACTTCTACATGCAGACATAAGTAAGTGTAACCCCTGGAATTCCGAGGATGGATGAGACACAATCAAATACACATTTTTTCTAAATTGTAGAATCCAAACAATGTCACATGATTAGAATTGTAAAATCAGGGATAACTCACTGATGTAGGGTGAAATGGACAAATAAACAATACACATGTACAAGTTGTTAAATGTTAAGGGTATATAACCTTTGGTCCTACAGTATCTAGCCTATAATTATAGCCAAAGGAGATGGACAGATGGGAGGAAGGAGAAGAAGGACTGGTAAAAGGGAAAGAAGAAGGTAACGGCGGAGGGGAAGACGAAGGTTTGGAGAAGGATATGGAACTGATTAAATAGGAAACAGGTAACATGATAATCAGGATATGTCAGTGTTTTGGGGGGGAAGGAAGAGAATGGAACAGGAGGGTCTAGTCGACATGTCCAGTCAACTCTGGGAACACCCAGGTAGAATCTACATGCCTCTCAAGATTTCCTCACCAACACAATCAAACACTGACACATGGGCACTATAAAATCCTGATCCTGATAACATCTCATTCTACAGAACTGGTCACTTAATCTCTGTGCTGACCACTGGGTACCTAATGGTCCTGTCAAGATGTGTTCTGCTCGTAAACAAACCAAAAACCCATACATCAATATCATTATTCACAAAACTGATACTGGTATTGACAAATCTTCATTTAGAAAAAAATTAAATTGCCGAGAAAAATGTGACAATTGTTCAAATGACTTTGATAGTATCGATTCAATTGGTGTTAAGTTCATGCAACATAGATTCCTGTAAGTGTAACAAAAACAGCAATACAATCTTCCCGATGTGTAATTGTGTGTAATTATTTGGAAAAATTCCCTGGTCACGAACACAATCATTGTGCTTTTAGAAATACTACCTTGTCATATTGGCATTTGATTTTTTAAATCTTTAATGATGGAATTTAAATAGTAGGTGTGACAGGCCTAGCTAGGTCCTATATGGTGGACACAAGCTCAACACCCGAATGTCATAGCTACAGTCCTAACTTCTACC
Organism: Mizuhopecten yessoensis; assembly: GCF_002113885.1. Taxonomy (NCBI): domain Eukaryota; kingdom Metazoa; phylum Mollusca; class Bivalvia; order Pectinida; family Pectinidae; genus Mizuhopecten; species Mizuhopecten yessoensis. The sequence goes on along the minus strand of NW_018408902.1, from coordinate 2,995,791 downwards.
ATGACTAAATATACTGCATGTGTATGTCCTCGTAGCTATATCATACACCAATCGACTGTCCTAAGTTTTTATGTGTAAATTCCCTTATTTAGTTTAACTTTAATTTAATATGTTTGTTACCTTGTTATTAGAATAATTCATTTCATAGAAACTTCAATTTTATAAAATCTTACTCGTGTAACTTTTAACATTGTACAGTTCTATAATAAGCAGGTTCATAAAACCTTTCTCATTCATGCAATTTTAATCTGCTACTGTAAAACTATTTTGATACTGTGAATCATGGTTGCAAAATAGTCTACTAAAAATTAGATATCAATGCATATTTGGATTGTACACAGTCACACAAGGGAATGCCATGCATATCTTTTATAATCACGCCTGCTCTGATCTGCAGTGGCATCATTCGAGTGTCAGAATGCCATATGCATAACACAAAATATGTGGATTTATATAAAGATATTGGGTATGGTTAAGCTAACCAGGAGTTTCACAATCCATGTGTGCCCAGGATCCAGATTCTAGGGTATCAAGTATAGTCAGCTTACTCGTATATAAAGTTAAATTTCTCAAATAGGATACTGACCTACTTCAACAATTTGAAGATTAATGTTGAACGTTTGCAAGTTTTACCTGAAAAATATGAGCTAATTAGTGTGTTTTTTTTTCTTGGATGCTGGTATTATTTTAGATTCCATTAATTTGTTAAAGTGGCTATAAGCTGATAAAACATGTATCTACAGGTCTGCCTTGACAACGATTTGTTAGCTTCACCATATATCATAATGTATATTGACATTTTGGTATCAAATTGGAGGAAATTGGACTCATTACGGCTGCCATCACACAAATTATTTAAAAAAAGTGCATGAACATATTTGTAGAATGGCTTGAATTATAATATATTAAGATTCCTAGTTAAGTAAAGATCTGAAGTTTACGAAGAATGGATATTTGTCTAAAACGACCTGCTCAACCTTCTTATCTATCTCACACGAATATGACATTGTCTTCTTTGTAGAGAAATAACATTTCCAGACTTTAAAACAAAAATCAAATTTGTTTGTATTATACTGTTTGCATTGAATAAGACCTACATGGATTTAAATGCTTAATATTTGAACTCAGTCCAAACACAGACTTGATAGACATGCAATACTGTAATACCGTAATGTCCTTCAAAAACATCCTTTCCTCCCAGTGTAATATTAAGTTTGAGATACCGAAGGTCATGACCTCTAGTCTGTATCATATGGTGGAATATGTGTTTCATTGTGTTTTCTTGTCTTTTCGCCCGACAAAACAAGATTTAGTAACTTTTTAAAATACTTATTGCTTTGTCTTTTGAGGGCAAAAACAACGAAAGAATGAGAATTACCGGTAATGTTTGGTAGTTCTTGCCTTTTTGGGACGAAAAGATGAAACAACGAGGATTATGGTTTGTTTATTCTTAAAATTGTCTTTTTGGGGTGAAAAGACGAAGCAACAGGAGTTAATTAAGGTTAACTAATTATCGTCTTATTGCCCCGAAAGGAAGAGAAAAAAAATTGGCATATAGCAGCCAAGTAAATATCATATCTGTAGTTATTAAGTAGCTCCCAACCAGATAATTCATAAACCACAAAGATATTAAAACAACTTACACAAAATAAACCAAGAGTTACATAAACCTAGTCTACCTTTTGTACAGTATTTCATTATAATACTTTCTAAATCTCTTTCTTACAGATCACCATACCTGAACAAATAACCATGGCAAAACTACGGTCCATTTCTGTAGATATATAAGATTTTTTTGTGGTAATTACAGTAATCAATCTTCCCTGGTTGATCCAATCATACCTGCTAACCCTAAAGAGATTAGTAGACTGACCCATTTATACTTGTACACATAAGTACAATATGTAAAATCAGGGATGATTGCTTCATTATTCTAAACAATTAAATTGTTAATTAAGTGACTTTGCCAAAGATCACACACATATGATAGGAATTAATTAAGTCATTTTATCTTCTCTTTCATTTGCATTGGTGACCACCCATATGAACCTCGTTAGACTGGTCTACATTTAATTCAGTCCAATTCTGTAATGAAAGATAAAAGCATCCTTATCATCCTGCATCCTAATTTAGTGTGTCATCCCCTAGAAATAGCAATAGAGCGGTCCAGTTTTGCCAGACACTTTATTTTACTTAGAGTCAATGGGAGAATATATAGACTCCAACCTAGATAGGTAATCTGGCTGAGAATCAAGTCAGAACTTTACACTGACCTAACCATACCTTAATTGGTAGATATTCACACACAGCTATTCACTATTAAGCCATGGCCTTGAGGTTGAGTAAATCTGAGTTAGGGATGACCCCGGGATTAGCATGCTCGGGGCAACCTACCCCTTATAAAGATTGCTGGTCTTGGTTTATAATGTAAGCTTGTTGACACATTCATTCACAGATCTATTCTTCATTCCAATCCACAATCCGCATAACTTGAAATAATGCCAACCTATTAAACACAACCACCATACACATTAAGTCAGTTTATTTACAACATTTATCCTAAAACCAATATGGCACCCAGTTCTTGTTAACAATATACCATATTTATCCTAAAACCAATACGACACCCAGTTCTTGTTAACAATTAATATACCACATTTATTAAAAAACAAATATCGCCCCCTGTTCTGGTTTACAATATACCACATTTATCCTTAAACCAATATGGCACACTGTTCTTTTAACAATACACCACATTTGTTTTAAAACCAATATGGCCCCCTGTTCTGGTTTACAATATACAATATAAAATGTACCACATTTATCCTTAAACCAAAAAGGCACCCTGTTCTTGTTTACAATATACCACATTTATTAAAAAAAAAATATCGCCCCCTGTTCCCTGTCAACAATATACCATATTTATTCTAAAACCAATATGGCACACTGTTCTGTTTTATAACATACCACATTTATCCTTAAACTAATATGGCACCCTTTTCCCTTTTAACAATTAATATACCACATTTATTCTAGAACCAATATGGCACCCTGTTCTGGTTTACAATATACCAAAGTTATCCTTAAACCAATATGGTACACTGTTCTGGTTTACAATATACCACATTTATTCTAAAACCAATATGGCACCCTGTTCTGGTTTACAATATACCACATTCATATCCTAAAATCAATATGGTACCCTGTTCTGGTTCATTATAATACCATGTTTATCCTAAACCCGAAATGGTACCATATTCTGGTTCAAAATATGCCTCATTCACTATCAATTCAATATGACACCCTGTTCTGTGAAATATTTTACCACATTTATCCCTAACTCAATATGGCACCCTCTTCTGTTTTACAGTATCATTCTAAACCCAATGTGACACCTTTTCTGAATCACAAAATACCACATATATCCTAAACCAAACATTGCGTCTTGTCCTGTTTCACAATATAATGTACCACATTTATCCTTAACCCAATGTGGTCCCCTGTGCTAGACTTACGGATATAGAATGGTTGATTTCAGACAACACAACTTTTGTCATTAGTGACATGGACAGCTTTATTTTTTGATAATGATACCGTTATTAAATTATTTTGTTATGAAGAATAAAAAAATAATACCTAAAGAAATGTATATGAAGGAGGATTAACACTGTAAGGAAGATAACACTGGGTTTTTTCTGAAGATAACTTATACTTAAGAATCCCTGTCCCACTCCAGTGTTTTTTGTATAGAGTTACCTCCCAATAATTTTATTTTGTATCTAACTGTAGCACAGCTGGGCCAAAACTCTTCCATTGATCAAGTAGCTCTGTCAGTTAGAGCGAAAGTATAACAATCTGTAGTCCAGGGTTCGTATCCCGGTCTAGCCCCGCTGAATGTTTACAATCAGAACACTGTTGTTGATTAACTTTATGTTTATTTCATCACTATTGTTTTTCATGAAAGTCTTGCATGATGTGGTATTCTTTTCGGAAATGATTGATCAGAGCTATAGTCATAACAGCAAAATCAGATTCCAGTGCATCGTTTCAGTATTTGGCGATGGTACTGGTAACCTTAAGGACCCCATCCCACCGCTGGCACTAGACGGTTCAGAGTACACCTGTTGATCATGTAGCTCAGTTGGTTCGTGTGACAGTATTACAATTGGAGGATCAGTTTTCAATTCCTAGTCTGTCTAGCTGCATTTCACACTCAGAGTTATTGATTTCTTAATCAATATTTCTTTTTAATAACTAACAGAAAGTTTCACAAAGTATGGTTTTCTTTTCTGAAATGTTTAATTAAAGCTGAAGTCATGCTGGAAAAAAGTTTCCTGAGCAAAGTAATTTAGTTACCAATTTTGGCAGCGGTACAGGGATTCTTAATACAAACATTGCACTTTCTATGGCCATTTGACCTTGGTATGACTATGATATGAGTCCACTTCATCAGATCCCTCAGTAGTTAATACTGGTGTGTGTGATCAGATCCCTATTCATACATAAATCTTATTCACATTGTAATGTTGTCACTTAAATTCTGATATTAGTCTGAAAATCTATTTTTACACAGCTATTCACTAAGGATTAAATTTACATTAAATATGTGTTTGCCTTCGTGTGAAGAAAGTATATCCTGAGGAAAAATGCATTTCAATGTTCCAAGCAGTCCATGTATACATTTTTATTTCTTCTTCCTGAAATATGTTTTTATCTTATTCTAGATTATTTATTTTTTCGTTAGCATTTACCTATTTATCGGTATCAGCTCATTCTTAACTTAACAGGCAAGTCCCCATGGGAAGATACATGTTACTACAGGGGAGATATCTAATGAACCTACATATACATTACTGATAACTAAATAGGCATTTAAAGAGGGAGAAAAAAACTGCAAAAAAAACTTGAGTAAGTCTAGACAACCTGCCTGCATTGGCTGTTGCCTGACATATATGAGGCCTCCCCTGTTTCGTTACAGATTGTATCAGACCCACTCTACTGAGTCTGGTTAGCTTGGCACAGGAAAATATAAATCTTCTCTTAACACCACTCTTCCTATTGCAAGCTAACCAGGATCACCCTTTATTTCATCCTTTAAGTTTAAATAAATTCTCACTTTATTTGAAAAAAAAATCTTTATGTAAGAATTAAAGAAATACTTATTTGTAACAAGCTTAGGCCACTTAGTCTGCCCAGCTGATGTCCTGGTGTAAACATATTATATGGTATAGTAGTTATATAAACTTCTGAAATATTCTTTATTGTAAAAACAACCTCCCCTCTGTACATGTTTCAATGTCTGTTTCTTTTCCGCACAGATGTTTAGAAGAGAATTTAACATTTTTATGCCTATTCCTCACTCGACTTCTTCCACCACCTTCACTCTCTTATTTCCAGTCTAATTCGAAATTTAAACTGCATGTAACAAGCCTGGGTTTCACTTCCAGCACTGTGTAGTCTATTGGGACACCCCACAGTGTGCTTCAGCCTGCTTCGTATAGCAGGCTGATAAAGTTGTAGACGCTCTCATAATTAATAAAGTGCAAGGAAGCTGAGAACTGATTTATCATACTTCTAAACTATAACACTTAGCATACAAGTTTCCTGAAGGAACACTTATGAAATAGCACCCAGCAGCAAATGTTTGAATACAACAGGTGTCTTCCGTTTGTTATAGAAAATAGATCTCAGCTATGGACAACATATCTAATTAGCTATTAACAGTAGCCCCTAGTTACAGACAATACATCTTAGCTAATGACAGCAGACAGATAATCTTACAGAAGTAGATATTTAGCTAGATAGACCGTTAGCTAGACAGTAGATCTTAAATACAGACAGTAAACCTAAACCTTTAGACAGTAGATAAGACATACAGACAGAAGACCCTTAGCTATAGACAGTATATCTTACATACATACAGTAGACCCTTAGCTATAGACAGTAGATCGTACATACATACAGACAGAAGACCCTTAGCTATATACAGTATATCTTACATAAAGATAGTAGGCCCTTAGCTATACACAGTAGATCTAACATACATACAGTAGACCCTTAGCTATAGACAGTAGATCTTACATACAGACAGTAGACCTATACCTATAGACAGTAGATATGACAAACACACAGAAGACCCTTAGCTACAGACAGTAGATATTACATAGACAGTAAACCCTTAGCTATAGACAGTAGATCTTACATATAGACATTAGACCCTTAGCTATAGACAGTAGATATTACATACAGACAGAAGACCCTTAGCTACAGACAGTAGATATTACATAGACAGTAAACCCTTAGCTATAGACAGTAGATATTACATATAGACAGTAGACCCTTAGCTATAGACAGGAAATCTTATATACAGACAGTAGACCCTTAGCTATAGACAGGAAATCTTATATACAGACATTAGACCCTTAGCTTTAGACAGGAAATCTTATATACAGACATTAGACCCTTATCTATAGACAGTATATCTTACATACAGACAGTAGACCCTTAGCTCTAGACAGTAGATATTACATATAGACAGTAGACCCTTACTTTTAGACAGTAGATCTTACATACAGACAATAAATCCTTAGTTATAGACAGTAGATCTTACATACATACAGACAGAAGACCCTTAGCTATAGGCAGTAGATCTTACATACAGACAGTAGACCCTTAGATTTAGACAGTAGATCTTACATACATACAGTAGACCCTTAGCTTTAGACAGTAGATCTTACATACATACAGTAGACCCTTAGCTTTAGACAGTAGATTTTACATACAGACAGTAGACCCTTAGCTATAGACAGTAGATCTTACATACAGACAGTAGACCTATATCTATACACAGTAGATATGACAAACACACAGAAGTCCCTTAGCTACAGACAGTAGATATAACATATAGACATTAGACCCCTAGCTATAGACAGTAGATCTTACATACAGACAGAAGACCCTTAGCTATAGACAATAGATATTACATATAGACAGTAGACCCTTAGCTATAGACAGTAGATGTTACATACAGTCAGAAGACCCTTAGCCATAGACAGTATATATCACATACAGACAGAAGACCCTTAGCTATAGGCAGTAGATCTTACATACAGACAGTAGACCCTTAGCTATAGACAGTAGATGTTACATACAGTCAGAAGACCCTTAGCCATAGACAGTATATATCACATACAGACAGAAGACCCTTACCTTTAGACAGAAAATCCTTAGCTATAGACAGTAGATGTTACATACAGTCAGAAGACCCTTAGCCATAGACAGTATATATCACATACAGACAGAAGACCCTTACCTTTAGACAGAAAATCCTTAGCTATAGACAGTAGATATTACATATAGACATTAGCCCCTTAGCTATAGACAGTAGATCTGACATATAGACATTAGACCCCTAGCTATAGATAGTAGATATTACATATAGAGAGTAGGCCCTTAGCTATAGACAGTAGATCTGACATATAGACATTAGACCCTTAGCTATAGACAGTAGATATGACATACAGACAGAAGATCCTTAGCTATAGACAGTACATATCACATACAGACAGAAGACCCTTACCTTTAGACAGAAGATCCTTAGCTATAGACAGTAGATATGACATATAGACATTAGACCCTTAGCTATAGACAGTAGATCTTACATACAGTTAGAAGACCCTTAGCCATAGACAGTATATATGACATATAGACAGAAGACCGTTAGCTATAGACGGTAGATATGACATACAGACAGAAGATCCTTAGCTATATACAGTAGATATTACTATAGACATTAGACCCCTAGCTATAGACAGTAGATCTTACATACAGACAGAAGACCCTTAGCTATAGACAGTAGTATTACATATAGACAGTAGACCCTTAGCTATAGACAGTAGATATTACATATAGACATTAGACCCTTAGCTATAGACAGTAGATCTTACATACAGACAGAAGACCCTTAGCCATAGACAGTAGATATTACATTCAGACAGAAGACCCTTAGCTATAGACAGTAGATATTACATACAGCAGTAGATCATTAACTATAGACAGGAAATCTTATATATAGACATTAGACCCTTAGCTATAGACAGTAGATATTACATACAGACAGAAGACCCTTAGCCATTAACAGTAGATATTACATACAGACAGAAGACCCTTAGCTATAGACAGTGGATTTTACATACAGACAGACGACCCTTATCTATAGACAGTAGATATTACATAAAGACAGTAGACCCTTAGCTATAGACAGGAAATCTTATATACAGACAGTAGACCCTTAGCTAATATATAGACAGAAGACCCATGATATTTGGCACAAAGCTTGTTGAGAAGAAAGACTTTCAACAGTTTTCAACAAAATTAGATCAACCTACATTCAAAATTACACAGGGCCAAATCTTCAAACAACATCTACTCAAGCAATACAAGACCAGAGTTTTGTTCAGGACTGTCAATGTAGATAGTCTTTGGAAGATGGCCTTGCTTGTTTTGAAAGACTTTCAATATGATCACTGGGTTATTGACAAATACTGTTTATTTACTTACTTACTTATATTTCTTAATTTTACAAGTACTTTTCAGTGTATTCTTAAATCAACAGCATTAAAAATGTAAGAGTGAAACCAAGGGAGGTACATGTATAATTAACCAGTTTCAATTGATTTGACTGTATACCACAACTTGGTACACATATATGCATGCATTTTCACACTGGTGGTGTAATTTTAAATACTAGTTTAGTACTAGGCCCTAGTAGGGTTTATAGATCACACAATACACACATCAGACAAACACTGTCAATGCTTAAAGTGGAAAATACACATAACAAATGTTTGTACAAATAAGTTATTGACTAAAATGGATTAAAATAATATCTTCAAGTTCTCGAAGTCAAGTTCCTGACATAAGTAAAGGATCCATATGCAGGGTTCATATTCTGACCTGTTAAACATTTTCGTAAACATTTAACTTTCGATTAATTACTCTTGAATTGTGTGGTAGGTTTACTGTGTGCTTTTATTAACATCTATATGTAATGTTATATATGTAACTGTAAATTTACAATAGGGCAATTTCAAAGTTGTAAGAACCACCAATGGGCTTTCAAAAATATCATTCCCTGTGACACCCCATAGTAAAGGATATATGTATTTCCTACATATATATACCCAGCCACATGTACAGCTCCCCTAATTAATCAGAACAAGCCACAGCGAACACAGAGTAGCGTAACTGAACTAGGTTGATTGTTGGCAACCAGGTAGCTTAATTGGTAGAGCGTCCATTTAGAGACTGGGGCGTCATAGGATCGAACCCCAGTCTGGCCATTTCATTTCTCTTTCTCCTGTTACAAAATTGGCCAGCTTGCTAACCCTTGGTTTAAACACTGGTTGAATGCTTGGCAGAGGAATATCAGAACCTGAGTTGTAAATAGTAAATAGGGTAGAATCTGACAAATACCATTTACCACCAAGTAAGGAAAAAGAGACCAGCAGGACAAAAGTTTTAACCCCCAATGGCTCAACCAATCAGAAGCCACTTCAGCTATCTTATTTTATGGAATCTGGATTATATGATCCTATTCACCAAGTAGTGGACTATCCACTAAAACTATTTACCACAAAGTATAACAAGATTGTTTCAATCATGAAAAAGTCTCAGCAAATCAGAAGCAATGTATTAATAATATCTATTACTTGTAACTGAGCAAGGATGATCATAGGCGAGGGCTAAGATTATGTAACAATAACGGAGGCATACGCCAGTGTTGGGCTGTTATAGAATCTTAACCCGAGATGTCATGTGAAGGTGCCAAACAGATCAGAAGAGATAAAAAAAATCTAGAACTCGGGGTAACACATGGGATATCCCTGTCTAAGGTGCGAAAAAGTAGGCATCTTGGATTTCAGGATCAGGAAATTATGTAAGATATCCACTGAGTACCTTTAACGGTATATCACTCCTTGTTCCAGTTTAAGTAATAGTGACACTGACTCTGATGTTGGATTATATTATCATTCATATGTAGGATATCAACCATATACTATCTACCAACACAATCAACACTTGTGAGTCAGACAATGTATACCCCCAGTTCTATGTTTAACAATAATGACCTTGATTTTGACCTAAGGAACTTTTAACACCCCTATTACCCACTTATATATATAAAACAGTATATATTTTAAATGTGAAATTTCAGGAATTTTAAACTTCAGAATTCTAACATAATCACCAGAAAAAAAAATTGAGGACAGACAGACAGATGGAAAGTGCAACCACTATAGGTCACCTGCATCTCTGATGATGGACCCGAAGAATTTCCACATCAAAAATGTACATTCTTCAAATCAATGACCACCAATGAAATAACCTCCATGCAAAAATGACATCCACAACTATTTCTGGCGTCCTTACACACGTAGGGAATTCTCATCTAAATTACCGGTACCCTCACACATGCATTATCCACACAATAATTACAGCACTTCATCTCCTCAAAATATTTGCTCTTTTCCAGCATCAGTTTAATAGGCTATTGACAATGCAGCAGCAATGCATTCAACAGTGAAAACAATTTTGTTTTGATTTTATAGCGATAAATAATCTGTCAAAATATTATTGTTTGATAAATTTTGAAATAGTTCATTTTTGACAACATGTTGAAACAGACAATGGCACACACTAAACTAAACTAGAGGCCCATGGGACTTAACGGTCACCTAGCTGAGTTGTGTAAAAACTGATGTTATTGATGTTGCCAAATGAAAAAGAAATCGTTTCTTCGACTACATGTAATGCAAAAGTAGTGTGAAAGATCTGGGTAGTATATGTACTATGTACAAATAGTGGTTCTGTCAGTCAGATGAATTTTGGTTAAGCATCTTAAGACCCTTCTGTCTATGAAGAGTATTTGATTCTACCATATCTGGGTCTTGAGAAGATGATTTTTGAAATTTTAATCAATTTTACCCTTTTTGGCTCCGCCCCTAAGGCCCCCAGGGGGCTGGGGACCATATAATTTACAATTAAACTAAAGTAAAGTTTACTCCCTCCCCAGGGGGAAATGTGAGATCCCATGATCATGAAATTCACAATTTTGGTAAAGCACCTTAAGACCCTTCCATATATGAAGAGTATTTGATTCTACCATATCTGGGTCTTGAGAAGACGATTTTTGAAATTTCAGTCAATTTGACCCTTTTTGGCCCCACCAATCAGCCCCTTGGGTCAGTCAGGACCGATATATATGCATACCATTAAACTGCTATCAAATACTGATAATGCTAATCAAGTTTGAATTAATTCCAATGGAAATTAAACAAATGCTGGTCCAAAAAGTGATTTCCCTATATGAACTATAGCAAAATTTTCCCCCTTCCCAGGGAGAAACGTGAGACCCCAGGGTCATGAAACTCACAATTTTGGTATAGCACCTTAAGACCCTGCCATCTATGAAGAGTATTTGATTCTACCATATCTGGATTTTGAGAAGAAGATTTTTGAAATTTTAGTCAATTTTACCCCTGGGGGCTGGGGACTGGGGACTATATAATTCACAATTTTGGTTGACCTTTGGCCATGGAAGGTTTCTGCAAAATGTCATTGAAATTGGTTCAGAGGTTTTGGAGAAGAAGTCGAAGATGGACGCACGATGCACGACGCCGGACAAAAGGCGATCGCAATAGGTCATTTGAAACTTTGTCTTAGGTGACCTAAAAAGTCATTAATGTTTTAAGGATATAATTTTGTTGCCCAATTACTCTTACACATGTGTATTTTCCTAACCTGTATGAATCATTTTTGATATCTTTGATGAGAGATTAAATAGATAATAGATTAATAATTAACACTCAATAAATTCTGAATTAAAAAAAAAAGCGATTTTTAAGGGAGATAACTCAAGAACGAATTACAGGCTAACTGTGAAAGGTAAACAAGAGACCCTAAACAAGTTTTCATAACATAGGAAATTCATGAAACAAGCTTGACTGAGTTTCATAAAACTCAAATGTAACAGGAATGCATTTGAGATTTGAGTGTATTTGATAGTGTTATTACATTGTATAGCAGTCTGGGTGTATTTGATAGTGTTTTTACACTGTAGAGCAGTCTGTGTGTATGTGATAGTGTTATTACACTGTAGAGCAGTCTGAGTGTATGTGATATTGTTATTACACTGTAGAGCAGTATGTGTGTATGTGCTAGTGTTATTACACTGTAGAGCAGTCTGAGTGTATGTGATATTGTTATTACACTGTAGAGCAGTCTGTGTGTATGTGATAGTGTTATTACACTGTAGAGCAGTCTGGGTGTATTAAATAGTGTATTACACTGTAGAGCAGTCTGTGTGTATGTGATAGTGTTATTACACTGTAGAGCAGTCTGGGTGTATGTAATAGTGTATTACACTGTAGAGCAGTCTGTGTGTATGTGATAGTGTTGTTACACTGTAGAGCAGTCTGTGTGTATGTGATAGTGTTATTACAATACAGAACAGTCTGGGTGTATGTGATTGTGTTATTACACTACAAAACACTCAGGATGTGTTATTACACTACAAAACAGTCAGGGTGTATGTGATAGTGTTGTTACATGACAGAAAAGTCTGGGTGTATGTGATAGTGTTATTACACTACAGAACAGCCAGGGTGTATGTGATAGTGTTATTACACTACAAAACAATCAGGATGTATGTGATAGTGTTATTACACTACAGAAAAGTCTGGGTGTATGTGATAGTGTTATTACACTACAAAACAATCAGGATGTATGTGATAGTGTTATTACACTGTAGAGCAGTCTGAGTGTATTTGATAGTTTTATTACACTACATAACAGTCTAGGTGTATGTGATTGTGTTATTACACTACATAACAGTCTAGGTGTATGTGATTGTGTTATTACACTACATAACAGTCTAAGTGTATGTGATAGTATTATTACACTACAGAAACAATCAGGATGTATGTGATAGTGTTATTGCACTGTAGAGCAGTCTGGGTGTATTTGATAGTTTTTTGCACTGTAGAGCTGTCTGTGTATATGTGATAGTGTTATTACACTGTAGAGCAGTCTGAGTGTATGTGATAGTGTTATTACACTACATAACAGTCTAGGTGTATGTGATTGTGTTATTACACTACAGAACTGTCTGGGTGTATGTGATAGTGTTATTACACTATATAACAGTCTGGGTGTATGTGATAGTATTATTACACTACATAACAGTCTGGGTGTATGTGATAGTGTTATTACACTACAGAACTGTCTGGGTGTATGGGATAGTGTTATTACACTATTTAACAGTCTGGGTGTATGTGTATGTGATAGTGTTATTTCACTGTAGAGCAGTCTGAGTGTATTTGATAGTTTTATTACACTACATAACAGTCAGGGTGTATGTGATAGTGTTATTACACTACAGAACAGTCTGGGTGTATGTGATTGTGTTATTACACTACAGAACAGTCTGGGTGTATGTGATTGTCTTATTACACTGCAGAATAGTCGTAGTGTATTTGTATTATTTGAAATCAAGGTGTGTGACAGACTTGTGCAGAATTCATTTTTCCCCACTGGGTATACAATTAGTATAACCCAGTTAGTATAGCGAGCTGTTTGTAAAGTATGAACACTAACTTACATTAATGTGGCTTAGAATGTGCAGTTTGTAGACGACAACTGCTTCTTTACTCAACTTACAATACCCCTGACATTTTCCGTCTTTTATGGCATTAGGTTTATATCAGCAAGAATTTCTGTCAGGTGGTATCATAGTTTCTGAAAGACATTCTGTCAAGCAAATGAAACTCCAGCTCTGTTGGTGCAGGTGACAATTTCTGAGCAATTCAGTTTTCAAATGTCATAAAAAGACAAGAGGCCCATGGGCCTAAACGGTCACCTGAGTCTACAGTATTTATTTTTGTTGTTGAAATATGTACCAATTTGAGTAAAAAATAGTATAATGTTAACTTAACTTTGTCAGGACCATGAGCTGATCATTCCTAGACCAATTTTAAGTGAGATCGGCCTATTAGAA